>NC_090259.1:1899623-1999623 GCF_037325665.1 Littorina saxatilis | reverse complement strand
GGTATTGGCATTGATCAATGAATGGCTGAAAGGAAAAAAAATTGGTATTGGCATTGATCAATGTATGGCAGAGAGGAAAAAAAATGGCATTGGCATTGATCAATGAATGGCAGAGAGGAAACAAATTGGTATTGGCATTGATCAATGAATGGCAGAGAGGAAACAAATTGGTATTGGCATTGATCAATGAATGGCTGAGAGGAAACAAACTGGTATTGGCATTGATCAATGAATGGCTGAGAGGAAACAAATTGGTATTGGCATTGATCAATGAATGGCTGAGAGGAAACAAACTGGTATTGGCATTGATCAATGAATGGCAGAGAAGAAACAAATTGGTATTGGTATTGATCAATGAATGGCTGAGAGGAAACAAACTGGTATTGGCATTGATCAATGAATGGCTGAGAGGAAACAAATTGGTTTTGGCATTGATCAATGAATGGCTGAAAGGAAACAAATTGGTATTGGCATTGATCAATGAATGGCTGAGAGAAAACAAATTGGTATTGGCATTGATCAATGAATGGCTGAAAGGAAAAAAAATTGGTATTGGCATTGATCAATGAATGGCAGAGAGGAAACAAATTGGTATTGGCATTGATCAATGAATGGCTGAGAGGAAACAAACTGGTATTAGCATTGATCAATGTATGGCTGAGAGAAAACAAATTGGTATTGGCATTGATCAATGAATGGCTGAGAAGAAACAAATTGGTATTGGCATTGATCAATGAATGGCTGAGAGGAAACAAACTGGTATTAGCATTGATCAATGTATGGCTGAGAGAAAACAAATTGGTATTGGCATTGATCAATGAATGGCTGAAAGGAAAAAAAATTGGTATTGGCATTGATCAATGAATGGCTGAGAGGAAACAAATTGGCATTGGCATTGATCAATGAATGGCAGAGAGGAAACAAATTGGTATTGGCATTGATCAATGACGCTGCCCTAAACGCCACCAGGCGTGAAAGGCAGTAAGTAAGTAAGTAATTGATCAATGAATGGCAGAGAGGAAACAAACTGGTATTGGCATTGATCAATGAATGGCTGAGAGGAAACAAATTGGTATTGGCATTGATCAATGAATGGCTGAAAGGAAACAAATTGGTATTGGCATTGATCAATGAATGGCTGAGAGGAAACAAACTGGAATTGGCATTGATCAATGAATGGCTAAGAGAAAACAAATTGGTATTGGCATTGATCAATGAATGGCTGAGAGGAAACAAACTGGTATTGGCATTGATAAAGGAATGGCAGAGAGGAAACAAATTGGTATTGGCATTGATCAATGAATGGCAGAGAGGAAACAAATTGGTATTGGCATTGATCAATGAATGGCAGAGAGGAAACAAATTGGTATTGGCATTGATAAATGAATGGCAGAGAGGAAACAAATTGGTATTGGCATTGATCAATGAATGGCTGAGAGGAAACAAATTTGTATTGGCATTGATCAAATTCTTCCCCCTAACCCGCGGGGGGGCATATTGAGGGTGATTAAAAAAAAAAGTCTAAATGTTTAAAAGACATCTCCCAACAGCTAACCAGACTCAAGGGAAGTAAGTCACATGAACAATCAAGCATGGAGACTTTCACATTATCTCCACTTACCTCCATAGTTTCCAGGTTGTTCTCAAAGATGCGCTGCTGTTCTCCCACCAGGGGGAGCATCTGTTCCTCGATCACCTGCTTGGCTCGGCCCTCTGTCAGCACTCCGGCGTCCAGTAAGGATTGCTGCAACAAAACAATTCACACGGAGTTTATGGGAGAGAGAAATTCAAGTTTTACTCCCTCACAGCAAAGCCATTAGGGGCATGTTCCCGGGTTTCACCCCGACTTTAGATGAGATACACATGCAAGTGTATACGTGTATAGGTGGTATCAGCCCTCTGCACTTAAGGCAGAATGACCGAAGTCTTTAAAGTGCTACAGGGGTGGGACATGGATACCGTCTCTGGATCTGTAAATAGAGTTGACCCGTGTCCGTCCCGGCCCGAATCCGAACCCGCGACCCTAGGATCACAAGTCTAGTGCTCTACCACCTGAGCTACCAGGGCCCCCACAGAGTTGACCAATTGTAATGATCCTGTCATAAGCTTCAGTCAGCTATTGTGCACTGACTCAAAGAACCCAAAGTAGCACTCTCAAAAAAAACAAAAAAACATTCTTTCATTTACTTTCACACAGGACACAGAAACCCAGAAATTACAATGTGAAATAGTAGAGATACAAAACAGAAGACTAAACAATTAGCCAGTACAAAAAACATGTCTAAGCAAAAACAACTTACGACCTTTGACAGAGACATCTGACAAAATAGAACCCTTGCATATGAAAAGTCACACTCTAAACAGAAAGCTTCTGATACCAACTGTAATGATAAACATATCAAGCAACAGAAAGCTTGTGATACCAACTGTAATGATAAACATATCAAGCAACAGAAAGCTTGTGATACCAACTGTAATGATAAACATATCAAGCAACAGAAAGCTTGTGATACCAACTGTAATGATAAACATATCAAGCAACAGAAAGCTTGTGATACCAACTGTAATGATAAACATATCAAGCAACAGAAAGCTTGTGATACCAACTGTAATGATAAACATATCAAGCAACAGAAAGCTTGTGATACCAACTGTAATGATAAACATATCAAGCAACAGAAAGCTTGTGATACCAACTGTAATGATAAACATATCAAGCAACAGAAAGCTTGTGATACCAACTGTAATGATAAACATATCAAGCAACAGAAAGCTTGTGATACCAACTGTAATGATAAACATATCAAGCAACAGAAAGCTTCTGATACCAACTGTAATGATAAACATATCAAGCAACAGAAAGCTTGTGAAACCAACTGTAATGATAAACATATCAAGCTTGAATGAATTCTGTGACAGGAGAAAAGCAAGCAAACAGATTAAACAAATGAAAAGCGTAAAACTTGAGAAATCAGTGACAAAACACTTGGCCTTCCAAAAGAGAATAAACACTCCAGACAGAAAGTTTCATAAACTAGCAAATGACGCAATGAAGACAAAGTACCTTGATGGCTTCAATCTTGTCCAGGCAGTTCTGACACACCTTCTCCATCTCCTCGTGGAGCTTGCTCATGTGCATCTGACTCACACGATCTGTAACACACAGCACAACACGATCTGTGACACACAGCACAACACGATCTGTAACACACAGCACAACACGATCTGTAACACACAGCACAACACGATCTGTGACACACAGCACAACACGATCTGTAACACACAGCACAACACGATCTGTAACACACAGCACAACATGATCTGTGACACACAGCACAACACGATCTGTAACACACAGCACAACATGATCTGTAACACACAGCACAACATGATCTGTGACACACAGCACAACACGATCTGTAACACACAGCACAACATGATCTGTGACACACAGCACAACATGATCTGTGACACACAGCACAACATGATCTGTGACACACAGCACAACATGATCTGTAACACACAGCACAACACGATCTGTGACACACAGCACAACATGATCTGTGACACACAGCACAACATGATCTGTGACACACAGCACAACATGATCTGTGACACACAGCACAACACGATCTGTAACACACAGCACAACACGATCTGTAACACACAGCACAACATGATCTGTGACACACAGCACAACACAACTTGAACACAAGTTATCAACAATACCACCACAGTGTGTTATGAGTAACATTTGTAAACAATCAATTTCACAAAATAATTAAAATGATCATCCTTTTCTTCTTATTTCAAGTGAAATGGATTCTAAGTGGCAGATACACTTGTGGTGGAGAACACACAGAGCTACCATGGAACCCCCTTTAAGACCTACACAAATCTTAAAAAATCGGGTTTTAAAAAAGAGGGAGTCTTAAAATGGGGGTAATTTTACAGAGGTTAAGAACAGAAAGTCTGAGAAAACAATGTCTTAAAAAGGAGGGAGTTTTAAATTGGGCGGAGTCTTAAAAGGGGGGTTCCACTGTACCTGTGATAACCAGACAACCATGAGGCCAGAAGATAATGTTTTGGATCGATTACAGGTGTCCGTTCATGGCAAGTCATTGTAAGTCAAGTTAAACAGAGTAAAGGACATCTTCTTCTTCATTCTTCAGCGTTCGACGATAAGTAAAGGACACCAAATGTTGTCCTCTGTTTTAAGGTGACAATCATTGGAGGGGTCATCATCACACATAGCTTTTGTACAAACTGTTTTAAGGTGGTTTCATCATCACACATAGCTTTTGTACAAACTGTTTTAAGGTGGGACCATCATCACACATAGCTTTTGTACAAACTGTTTTAAGGTGGGGCCATCATCACACATAGCTTTTGTACAAACTGTTTTAAGGTGGGGCCATCATCACACATAGCTTTTGTACAAACTGTTTTAAGGTGGTTTCATCATCACACATAGCTTTTGTACAAACTGTTTTAAGGTGGGGCCATCATCACACATAGCTTTTGTACAAACTGTTTTAAGGTGGGGCCATCATCACACATAGCTTTTGTACAAACTGTTTTGAGGTGAACAATCATTGGAGGGGCCATCATCACACATAGCTTTTGTACAAACTGTTTTTAAAAGCAAACAAGACGAGAGGTTTCAACATTACTCACCCAGCTCTTGGGTAAGCTTCTGCATCTGCTGTCTCCACTTGTACACAGCTGACTTGGTGGATGCTGGAGGCTTCAGCTCACTGGACAAAAACAACAACAGAGATTTTAAATTATAAAAAGACAGATAAATATCTACAAATGAGTTCCAGTTAGATAATCGTTTGGTTCCTTATCCGCAATTAGTCAAACAATCAACAGGCCTTGGCGTATTAGCACCATCTGTACAAAACCTGAATCTTGTAATATGCATAACAAACGTCTGGAAATCAAAATCCAACTAACGCAACAAAATAACAAGCCAAAAAAGCAAGACACACATTTTTAAGGACAAAAACAAAATCTACAACCATCCAACCCAACAAACAACCAATCAAATAAACTCTTGGCATTCTCACTTTTAAAAGAACACACACCAACCAACCACTTGAGACGATGAAAACAGGGATTCTTTTTTTAAATCACCATTTTTTCTAGTTCTGATATCATCATTAGTCGATGCTCGCAAAACTGACTCCGTTATTGCAGAAGTGTTCTGACACACAGGAAGAATCAGTAACTTTTCAAGCGTTGCAGAAAAACAGAAGTTACAAACAACTTGCATGAAAAGAACAAATCGGCCTTTGCCACCACCTCTTTAAAGGGCAGACCACCTGCCCACAACGACCATCCAAAAGGGCAGACCACCTGCCCACAACGACCATCCAAAAGGGCAGACCACCTGCCCACAACGACCATCCAAAAGGGCAGACCACCTGCCCACAACGACCATCCAAAAGGGCAGACCACCTGCCCACAACGACCATCCAAAAGGGCAGACCACCTGCCCACAACGACCATCCAAAAGGGCAGACCACCTGCCCACAACGACCATCCAAAAGGGCAGACCACCTGCCCACAACGACCATCCAAAAGGGCAGACCACCTGCCCACAACGACCATCCAAAAGGGCAGACCACCTGCCCACAACGACCATCCAAAAGGATTCCAGACAAGTTCTTCTCCTTTATAATTCACCTTTCTATCACGACCACCTGTCTATAATGACAACTTGTTCACCTTTATAATTCACCTTTCTATCATGACCACCCGTCTATAATGACAACTTGTTCACCTTTATAATTCACCTTTCTATTACGACCACCTGTCTATAATGACAACTTGTTCTCCTTTATAATTCACCTTTCTATAACGACCACCCGTCTATAATGACAACTTGTTCTCCTTTATAATTCACCTTTCTATAACGACCACCCGTCTATAATGACAACTTGTTCTCCTTTATAATTCACCTTTCTATAACGACCACCTGTCTATAATGACAACTTGTTCTCCTTTATAATTCACCTTTCTATAACGACCACCTGTCTATAATGACAACTTGTTCACCTTTATAATTCACCTTTCTATAACGACCACCTGTCTATAATGACAACTTGTTCACCTTTATAATTCACCTTTCTATAACGACCACCTGTCTATAATGACAACTTGTTCTCCTTTATAATTCACCTTTCTAAAACTGGGCGCCAGCCCCCTGAAGCCTTCGGCACCACAAAAATACCCCCATCGAAGACTGGGGAATTGTGGTTCGTTACTTCGTCGATCGCCTCCTTCTGTACCAGAGACAAGATTCCTGCTTGTATCGCTGTCTTTGCTTCCGTATAAACGGGAAACTTGAACAGCGGTAGCACTCTGGTTAAGGGAGCCTCCCTTCCCTCCAGAGTAGTCTCTCCAATGCTACAAGGGATGACTCTGTATAAGGAACAGCTCTGCCCCTATTGTAGCCATCCTCCCTGAGTGTCGCTAACTCCGGCATAACCGGAAGTGGAGCACGTGGTAGGGAAAAAGTGTCCAAGAGATTATATGGCTTAAAGTTCAACCAGAACCTCCAGGCAGCAGCTTGCCCGACATAAGGGGTTGGCCGTGCGGGAGCTAGCCACAGCTGTGCTAACTCTGGTGCCGGACTGTGCTAACTCTGGTGCCGGACTGTGCTAACTCTGGTGCCGGACTGTGCTAACTCTGGTGCCGGACTGTGCTAACTCTGGTGCCGGACTGTGCTAACTCTGGTGCCGGACTGTGCTAACTCTGGTGCCGGACTGTGCTAACTCTGGTGCCGGACTGTGCTAACTCTGGTGCCGGACTGTGCTAACTCTGGTGCCGGACTGTGCTAACTCTGGTGCCGGACTGTGCTAACTCTGGTGCCGGACTGTGCTAACTCTGGTGCCGGACTGTGCTAACTCTGGTGCCGGACTGTGCTAACTCTGGTGCCGGACTGTGCTAACTTTGGTGCCGGACTGTGCTAACTTTGGTGCCGGACTGTGCTAACTCTGGTGCCGGACTGTGCTAACTCTGGTGCCGGACTGTGCTAACTCTGGTGCCGGACTGTGCTAACTCTGGTGCCGGACTGTGCTAACTTTGGTGCCGGACTGTGCTAACTTTGGTGCCGGACTGTGCTAACTCTGGTGCCGGACTGTGCTAACTCTGGTGCCGGACTGTGCTAACTCTGGTGCCGGACTGTGCTAACTCTGGTGCCGGACTGTGCTAACTCTGGTGCCGGACTGTGCTAACTCTGGTGCCGGACTGTGCTAACTCTGGTGCCGGACTGTGCTAACTCTGGTGCCGGACTGTGCTAACTCTGGTGCCGGACTGTGCTAACTCTGGTGCCGGACTGTGCTAACTCTGGTGCCGGACTGTGCTAACTCTGGTGCCGGACTGTGCTAACTCTGGTGCCGGACTGTGCTAACTCTGGTGCCGGACTGTGCTAACTCTGGTGCCGGACTGTGCTAACTCTGGTGCCGGACTGTGCTAACTCTGGTGCCGGACTGTGCTAACTCTGGTGCCGGACTGTGCGCTGAAAGTTCAACCAGAACCTCCAGACAGCAGCTTGCCCGACATAAGGGGTTGGCCGTGCGGGAGCTAGCCACAGCTGTGCTAACTCTGGTGCCGGACTGTGCTAACTCTGGTGCCGGACTGTGCTAACTCTGGTGCCGAACTGTGCTAACTCTGGTGCCGGACTGTGCGCTGAAAGCAGAGGCACTGTGTCCAAAGGCACAATTCCGACCGGGAATTCATAGCCAGAATCTTAGACATCCCATACGCCACTGAGGGAGATTCACGAAACCTAAAAGTTTGATTTCCCCGTTTCTATCACGACCACCTGTCTATAATGACAACTTGTTCACCTTTATAATTCACCTTTCTATCACGACCACCTGTCGATAATGACAACTTGTTCACCTTTATAATTCACCTTTCTATTACGACCACCCGTCTATAATGACAAGTTGTTCTCCTTTATAATTCACCTTTCTATCACGACCACCTGTCTATAATGACAACTTGTTCACCTTTATAATTCACCTTTCTATCACGACCACCCGTCTATAATGACAAGTTGTTCTCCTTTATAATTCACCTTTCTATAACGACCACCTGTCTATAATGACAACTTGTTCATCTGTATAATTCACCTTTCTATCACGACCACCTGTCTATAATGACAACTTGTTCACCTTTATAATTCACCTTTCTATAACGACCACCCGTCTATAATGACAACTTGTTCACCTTTATAATTCACCTTTCTATAACAGCCACCTGTCTATAATGACAACTTGTTCACCTTTATAATTCACCTTTCTATCACGACCACCCGTCTATAATGACAACTTGTTCACCTTTATAATTCACCTTTCTATCACGACCACCCGTCTATAATGACAACTTGTTCACCTTTATAATTCACCTTTCTATAACAACCACCCGTCTATAATGACAACTTGTTCACCTTTATAATTCACCTTTCTATCACGACCACATGTCTATAATGACAACTTGTTCATCTTTATAATTCACCTTTCTATCACGACCACCTGTCTATAATGACAAGTTGTTCACCTTTATAATTCACCTTTCTATCACGACCACCTGTCTATAATGACAACTTGTTCACCTTTATAATTCACCTTTCTATCACGACCACCTGTCTATAATGACAACTTGTTCATCTTTATAATTCACCTTTCTATCACGACCACCCGTCTATAATGACAACTTGTTCACCTTTATAATTCACCTTTCTATCACGACCACCTGTCTATATATAATGACAACTTGTTCACCTTTATAATTCACCTTTCCATAACGACCACCCGTCTATAATGACAAGTTTTTAGCGAGTTCCGTGGGTGGTGGTCATACACATGTAGGACTGTAAGAACTTACCTGAGAGATTCAATGAGGTCGAGACGCTGTGAGTTGAGGATTTCCAGTTCAGTGACCATGAACTCTTGCACCTGGATCACACCTGGCGGTTTGAGGATTTCTTGGCTCTGCATGAACTCCCTGTGTAAAGAAGGTTTAAGGTTCAAAGTGTACACAACATCAAGAAGAACAAGAGGAAGAAGAGTGTGCAGCGAGTGTACACAACATCAAGAAGAACAAGAGGAAGAAGAGTGTGCAGCGGTTTGAGGATTTCTTGGCTCTGAGAACTCCCTGTGTAAAGGAGGTTTAAGGTTCAAAGTGTACACAACATCAAGAAGAACAAGAGGAAGAAGAGTGTGCAGCGGTTTGAGGATTTCTTGGCTCTGAGAACTCCCTGTGTAAAGGAGGTTTAAGGTTCAAAGTGTACACAACATCAAGAAGAACAAGAGGAAGAAGAGTGTGCAGCGGTTTGAGGATTTCTTGGCTCTGAGAACTCCCTGTGTAAAGGAGGATCAAGGTTCAATGGTGAGTATTCAAAGTGTACACAAAAGCAAGAAGAACAAGTCGCGTAAGGCGAAATAACAACATTCAGTCAAGCTGTCGAACTCACAGAATGAAACTGAACGCACTGCTTTTTTCACCAAGACCAGGAACTCTCATGTCAAATTTCATAAAGATCGGTCCAGTAGTTTAGTCTGAATCGCTCTACACACACACACGCACAGACAGACAGACACACACACACACATACACCACGACCCTCGTCTCGATTCCCCCTCTATGTTAAAACAGTTAGTCAAAACTTGACTAAATGTAAAAAGAGGAAGAAGAGTGTGCACACTGGTTTGGTTTCATACCAAAGTGGGAAAAGTGTAAAAAAAATCAGTTCGCTCAGGTTTCGCTTATTCAATGTAATATAAAATTTCAAAAATAAATTTTCATTTAATTAATATACTTACCAACTCACATAGATAGCAATAACTTCGTTTGGTTGCTAAGACATTGAAGCACTCTTACATGGTTACATGGGGAGATAACTCTAAAGAAAAACACCCACCCGCCATATAAGGCATGGGTCACGGTAGTTATCTCCCCTACCGGCGCCCGCGCATGCGCAAGCCGTACACCGGTAATACTCATTCCGTTCTGAAACCCATATCCCTTCAAATAAATTGCGGGGAAGGCTGGGAGGGAATTCAGTATGTGAGTTGGTAAGTATATTAATTAAATGAAAATTTATTTTTGAAATTTTATATTAAATTACATATTCTTACTCAACTCACATAGATAGCAGATTGCTAATCTAGGTGGTGGGTAAAAATATATACTCACAGTTAACATCGAGAAAGCATCTGTCCCGCAGCCACCATGGCTGGCAGACCAAATGTTCCATCCATACGAGAACTTGCGATATCCCGCAAGTAAAAGTTCATGAACACATCCTCAGATGCCCAGTAGGCTGAGTCCATGACTTCTTGAAGTCTTCTGGATCGTAAGACCGCTGAAGACGATGCCCAGGCTCTAAGCTCATGAGTCCGGGCTGACCGGAGAGGAAGGACTGACTGCCCCCCCCCTTTTCTTTGCCACCAAATGTAAGCCTGTCTTACTAGGGTGGAGACCCATCTCGCCAAGGTTGACTTAATTATGTCCTTCTCCCTCTTCGTATTGACTGATAGGAAAAGAAGCTTTTGACTGGAGGATCTGATCGGATTTGAACGAGACAGGTATGCTCTCAGTACTCTCACAGGACAGTTTGCAATATCCGGGTCTGAAGGAGCGAGAATGGAGCTCAAAGGTTTGATCTGGATTAATGGCGAGGGTTTATCTGGTTTTTGGTTTTTTGCTAAAAACTTCGCGCAAAACCTAAGTATAACAGAACCGTCTTTTTCAAAAGACACGTCGCGAGGTGAGCCTGACAAGGCGTGAATTTCGCTACCCCGTCTACCTGACGCCAACATGACGAGAAAAACTGCCTTTCGCGTAAGATTCGCCAGACTGGCAGAGCATAAGGGCTCAAAGTCTTGAGTTCTTAAAAATTCCAGCACTAAGGGCAGATCCCATGCTGGAATAGCGGATCTCGTTTTGTCAAAACGAAGGGAAGCTCCCTTTAATACGCTAGTAATGAAACCTTCGCGCGATATAGAATGTCCTAGCTGTTTCAAGGTAACTGAAATAGCTGACCTACGGACTTTCAAAGAAGCCGGCGCGGCGCCCTGACTAGCTAGCCAAGACAAATGATTTGCCACTTGAATAGATCGGGGTGACGTAGGTTTCACTCCGTTAGCCTTGCACCATTTAAGCCACGCCAACCAGTGAGAGGTATAAACTGACGACGTAGAACCTCTATGAGACGCCTGAATCAAATCTATAGTGGCGTCTGACGCACCTGATCTTTTCAATGATTCCCGCACAGAATCCAAGCGTGCAGGGCAAGCCACTGCGGATTCTCGTGGGGAATGCCCGATCGAGGCTGTACCAAGTCGCCTCTTTTGAGGTCTAGAGGAAGAGGTGGGCCGTTTGACAGTCGCAGAAGGTCCGGGTACCAAGGCTGTCCCGGCCAGAATGGTGCCACGAGAATCAGAGATGGTCTTTCCATGTCTGCCTTTCGCAGGACCCTCCCTAGGAGGGGAATGGGAGGAAAAGCGTAGGCGATCAGCCCGCTCCAAGAGATTTCCAGAGCATTGACTTCCCACGCTTCGGGATCTGGAAATGGGGACACGAAAATCGGCAGACGGCGTGAGAACCGTGTGGCGAATAAGTCTATGGACGGCTTCTCCGCTTGGGCCCAGAGGCGAAGAAGCGCTTGATGAGTGATCGTCCACTCCGTGTGTCCTATCTTGGAAGACCGACTCAGAGAGTCTGCCAAGACATTCAGCCTTCCCGGAAGGTACTTTGCTGACAAAACTACACCGTGATTGTGACTCCACATCAAGATCTCGCATGCCCTGTGCGACAGGGGCAGAGAGCGAGACCCCCCTTGTCTGTTCAGATAGGACACCACTGTGGTGTTGTCGGAGTGAACCAGAACATGTTCCCCCTTGACAAAGGGTAGGAACTCCGTCAGTGCTAGAAAGACTGCTTCTAACTCCAGCAGATTTATGTGCCATATGACTTGCGCCTGGTTCCAGAGACCAAAGGTCGTGTGACTTTCCAGGTGAGCCCCCCACCCCTTGAGAGAGGCATCTGTGAACAAGTGCCTCGAAGGCGAGGAAAGAACTATGGGAACTCCCTGCGAGAGCCAAGCTGTGACCAGCCACTGTTTGGTCGTTTCTATAAACCAGTCCTGAAGTGGGACTAGAGTCTCCCAGTCCTGAGACTGAGGGTCCCACCTGGAATTCAGCGCCTCCTGAAACGGGCGCTTGTGAAGCCTGCCCAAATGAGTCAGAGGAGCCAGCGATTCCATCTGGCCTAGGATGGACGTCAGAGACCTGACCGAAGCCATAGACAGAACCGCCGTGGCATTTATGTGATCCCGGATCTTGCTTATCCTCCTCTGAGTGGGCTGAACTGTCCATTCCACAGTGTTGAATACCATTCCCAGATACGTAAAGTTCTGGGAAGGTGTCAACTCGGACTTCTTGCAATTGATCATGAAGCCTAGCTCCGCTGCCTCCTGCAACACGGTCTGTGTGTGCGTGAGGCACAGAGATTGTGCCTGATTCTGAATTAGCCAGTCGTCTAGGTACGTCCGTAGACGAATACCTTGACCTCTGATCAGTATGCAAAACTGGCGAACCACCATCGTGAAGATCCAGGGAGCCAGAGAAAGGCCGAAAGGAAGAGCCCTGAATTGAAAAATCCTGTTGCCCCAAACAAAGCGGAGCCACTTCCGGTCTGTTTGGTGCATCAGGATGTGGAAGTAAGCGTCGGAAAGATCTATGGAGGTGACCCAATCGCGTGGCCTGAGGGCCTGCCTCACTGAGGTGGGAGTCTCCATGGTAAACTTGATCTTCCTCAGAAAAAGATTTAGCTGAGAAAGATCCAGCACCGGACGCCATCCTCCCGAGGCTTTTGGAACGACAAACAGACGTCCGTAAAAGCCTGGGGAGGCATGGTCCCGAACTTCTTCCACTGCCTGCTTCTGAATGAGAAGTTCTACTTCGGCCTGAGCGGCCTCTCTGGCTTCCGGTCTGGCCGGAAACCGAAAAGCCGGAGGAGTTCTGGTCAATGGAGCCTTTTGAGAACTCCAAAGAAGCCGGAACCCCGATCTGAGCACTCCTGCAATCCAGTGATTGTTTGACTTCTTCAGCCACACTGGCAAAGCCCGCAACAGGCCTCCCGCCACAGTAACCGTGGGGGACGCAGGAGTGCTGAAATCGGGGGGGCATCATTGGGGGTTAGGCTTCCGACCTGACCCCCTCTTCCCGAAGGAAGGCTTGTTCTTGGGGTAAGGTCGCGATCGGTTCCCTCCTCGCGAAGCTGAACCCCTGCTCGGCTTATGACCAGGCTTGGAGGACCCCGAGAAAGACTGGGCAGGAGGACCGCTGTGCTTAGCTTGCTGCTTCGAAAAGGCAAACTCAGAAAGTTTCACGAATTGCAAATCTTTGTTTTGCTGAGTTTGCTTCTGAAGCGCGTCCAGAGTGTCCTGTCCAAGAAGGGAACCTTGAAGGATCGGTGAGACCCTGAGCGATTCCAGAATGTTCTTGTCTTCTAGACGAGAGCCCGACAGCAGAGCTTCACGTCGCCAGAAGACGGCCTGCGCATACAACCTCGCAGACAAAGCCATTTGCTCCGCAGACACCCTTCCTAAGGTCGCAAAAAGGAGCGAAACGTCCTTAGGATCTGCATCATGCCTGAACTCAAAAGGGTTCAGAGAGGATGTCACTGCCCGTGAGAGGGAACGAATTAAAGTGTCAGTCAGAGACGATAATTCCAAAGCAGCGCGGCCGCATTCTTCGACAGCAATGAGATCTTTCTCTTTACAACCAGAAAGCCTCTCTTTGTTGTAGCCGTCTTGCCGAATGGAAGCCAGTTCCGGTGTAACCGGAAGTGATGCCGAGGGTAAGGCAAAGGAAGAAATCAAAGGTCTGCTAAAAGCAGCGAGACGAAGCTTCCTCTGAGAGGCCGCAACCGGAACCGGCGCACGACCGGAAGCAGCCAGCCAAGACTGAGCCCCTGCAGGCGCATCCCCATAAGCTGATAACAGCGGAAGAGGAACATCGCCCTGAAACACTTTCGCAAGTTGATAGGCCACAGCAGGTGACTCCAAAAACTTGAAGTTCTCAGTCCGCTCTTGCGAAGGGGCAAAGTCAGCAAAAGCTGATGGAGGAGGAGCAGCGGAAGTGGTTGCCGCAGCCACCCCTTCCGAGAAGTAGCGTGCAGTAACCTCTGCTGCCAAAGCCAACAAATGAGGTAGCTTAGCCGGAAGTCGGCGAGACGCTTCCTCTTCTGCTTCTGATGCTTCTTCCTCCAAATCCTGCTCATCCCCAACCGAAGCATCATAATGATCAACTGAGGGATGTCCAGCAGAACCGACGTCCGATGAGGCAATTTGAGCCGAAACCGGAAATGGTTGTGAAAAATTTCCGGAAACCGGAAACCCAATGCCAGCGGAAATGCTGGGAAAGGAAGCGGAAGTAGCCTGAGCAAGGCTAGCGGAAGCCGCAACAGCGGAACCGGAAGCCACAGGCTGATGAATGACTCCCGCCAGCAGCGAAGTGCTAACGGCGGAAGTCAAACCTCTCCTGCCACCGGAAGCCGCCCCGACGCCAACGGTGGGAGCGGAACCAGCAGAGGACTGTATAGCATGAGCATCGACCAGCCCCAATAAATTGGAACCGGAAGATCCTGTAACCTGTCTGCCAGCAGCCGCCCCGACTGGAATTGCGGGGGCGGAACTAGCAGACACATGCCCTTCACATCCCATGCCCAGGACCGTGAAAACGGAGCCAGGTTGGTCTGTGGGAAAACCCTTACGGTCAGTGTGCAATTCCGCCGAAACGGAAACCGACTTAAAAGGCTTGCGTACTTCGCCAAGAACACCCGGAGGTGCTGATGTCCTAGACTCAGACAAAAACTTGTCAAAAGATGAGTCCGACATATCCAACACCGTCGTTGGATCTGCCACCACGCCAGCGGACGTGACCGTAGCAGACGGTTCAGAGCGAACCCGCGCAAGTGAGGAAACATTAGTAACACCCGAAGGACGAGACAGAGCAGCATGTTGGGCTATTTGTCTTTCCGACGAGATCAACTCATGCACTTCTGTTTTGAAAGACGATAAAATCGCTAGCAAATCAGTCTTAGACAAAGATGAATCTGCGCTAGGCGCTTGAACTTTAGTGGAAGGAGCCGAAAGAGAAACGGATGGTTTGTCAATCGCAACTGAAAACGATTCATCATTCGCCGGGTTGAAAACAGAGACAGAAACGTTATCCGCCGGTGGAATTTTCTGAGTTCGAGACGGAGTGGTGGTAGCCACCTTAACTTTGGATTGGGGCGCTTTGCCTGATTGAGAGCTAGGAGAGCAAGCCTGTCTGGTCGAACTCCGAGTTCTTTCTCTCTCCTTATCTTTCGGTTTGTCCGCCATATTGGATGACAAAGCTGAACCAAAACATAAGACGCAAAACGTTCCAAAAAGCTAATAAATCGCGTCTCGGTAATAAAAAGAAAGATCTCACCCAATACTTGGAGTAGTGAAGGAGACAACGAAAGCGTAACCAAGGTCCGATGGTCAAACACCGACGTGAATACCAGCAGATAGAAAATTGAAGACGAGTGCAACACACGTCTTGCTCCGTGCGTTGAAGAAGAAGGAATGAGTATTACCGGTGTACGGCTTGCGCATGCGCGGGCGCCGGTAGGGGAGATAACTACCGTGACCCATGCCTTATATGGCGGGTGGGTGTTTTTCTTTAGAGTTATCTCCCCATGTAACCATGTAAGAGTGCTTCAATGTCTTAGCAACCAAACGAAGTTATTGCTATCTATGTGAGTTGAGTAAGAATATGTAATTTAATAACAGATTAGCTAAGGCACAGTTACTCAAACAAAAACACAAGTCAACACCCAAAGTAACACACTACACAGTAACACACACACACACATACACACACACACACACAACATACACACTCGCACGCACGACTTAGCTATGAAAGACGAAAAGATAGGAAGGAAGAGTAATTAGGACAAATTTGGGATTGGCATTGAAAGAGAGGAACACAGTTGTCTAAATTTGCTTTCACCTCAATTTCTGTGTGATATGAGAAAGAGCATGAATGAGAAGAAAAAAAGAGAGAGACAAGATGACAGACAGCAAAAGCATCAAAAGCTAGAGCAGTATAGTTACACGGAAAGAGAGAGACAAGATGACAGACAGCAAAAGCATCAAAAGCTAGAGCAGTATAGTTACACGGAAAGAGAGAGACAAGATGACAGACAGCAAAAGCATCAAAAGCTAGAGCAGTATAGTTACACGGAAAGAGAGAGACAAGATGACAGACAGCAAAAGCATCAAAAGCTAGAGCAGTATAGTTACAAGGAAAGAGAGAGACAAGATGACAGACAGCAAAAGCATCAAAAGCTAGAGCAGTATAGTTACATGGAAAGAGAGAGACAAGATGACAGACAGCAAAAGCATCAAAAGCTATAGAGCAGTATAGTTACATGGAAAGAGAGAGACAAGATGACAGACAGCAAAAGCATCAAAAGCTATAGAGCAGTATAGTTACATGGAAAGAGAGAGACAAGATGACAGACAGCAAAAGCATCAAAAGCTAGAGCAGTATATAGAGCAGTATATAGAGCAGTATATAGAGCAGTATATAGAGCAGTTTATAGAGCAGTTTATAGAGCAGTATATAGAGCAGTATATAGAGCATTATATAGAGCAGTATAGTTACACGGAAAGAGAGAGATAAGATGACAGACAGCAAAAGCATCAAAAGCTATAGAGCAGTATAGTTACACGGAAAGAGAGTGCAGGAGAGAGTTGTTTACAAAAATAATTACGTTCAAAAAAAAATTCAGAGTGGCAGAATCATTCCGAGATATATTTGAGAAATATATCTCCGAATGATTCTATCTCACTTTAATTTCTCCACAGATACATCTCTCAAATATTATTATCTCACTTGAATTTCTCCACAGATTTATATCTCAAATATATCTCACTTGAATTTCTCCACAGATTTATCTCTCAAATATTTCTCACTTGAATTTCTCCACAGATTTATCTCTCAAATATTTCTCACTTGAATTTCTCCACAGATTTATCTCTCAAATATTTCTCACTTGAATTTCTCCACAGATTTATATCTCAAATATTTCTCACATGAATTTCGGTACAGATTTATATCTCAAATATTTCTAACTAGAATTTCGGTACAGATTTATATCTCAAATATTTCTCACTTGAATTTCTCCACAGAGAGGTCCGTCTTCAGCTTCTTCCAGTCTTCCACGCGGCGGCGCCACTGTGTGTACTGAGTTTTCTCCCTTTCGATGTCGGCAGACATGAGCCGCACAAACAGGTCGGCGTAGGCACGGCGGTTGCTCAGGCATGTTTGGTTCAGAGCCTGAATATTACAACAGTGCATGTGAACGTTTTAAAGAACGGAGGAGGGAAAGAAAGAACAAAGGAAACGGCAAAAGAATTTGCACAAGTATACACCAGAACAACTCAGTGGGAGTAACGGAGTAAATTTTTTTATTTTTTTTTTTAAATTTGACAATAATAATTGGCTGATCAAAAGTCTATGTAACAATCACTGAAGTCAGGTTTTTCTCTCACAATCTCTTCCTTTCACTTTGCAAGTTTCGCGCATCTTTGAAGTTTTAGGTACACTGAGCATATTAGCCTTTGCCTTGCTTCCAGATAGATCAGCTGTTTGTGTTCCATTTCACAACAATTAATGCCTGCCAAACGGTTGTGTGACGTGTCTAGTGTGTTGGCGAAGTGTCTTGTGCTTGTCACTTCTCGCTTTCAGCCCTCACCGCTGGCTAGCACCGTCTGTCCTTTTTAGGACAATGCGAAAAGAGAGCAGAATGCGTCAGTCTCTCCTGCCAGTACAATAACCTCTCCACAACAAGCCCTATGTAGTGCCTCCATCGCGGCGACAGGCGTAAACTGGGTACCGCAAGGCCCCAGGCTAGACTACAAGGACTCGGAGGAGGTTGGCCCCTAGACGTGCGGCATGCGGGCCCACCGGTGTGTGGAAATGCCCAGGTGCCCACGAACCAACCTCCAGCTATGGGTCAAATAGCCGGGCAGGATAGGCTCGTCAACCCTGGCAGGCAGCTATCCTAAGAGAAGACCACTCTGAATTCAAAACGAGGGTAGAGGAGGCTCATCATCCATGGAAGGAAACTCGTCTAGGAGAAGGAAAACTCCGAAATGAAACCCACGCAGTCCCTCGAAGACGGAACGGCACTGGCCTTTTTTAGGCGGGGAGCAGACCGGGTGCCTACGCTATCCTCGACAAATGGTTGTGTCATCAACACAACAATTAATGGAACACAAAACCACGGCTATCCATGCCGCCTGGCTGATACACAACATTACACACTTACCTGTGACTCCTTGTCCATAAAGCGCTGAAGGGAACACAAAACGACGGCTATCAATGCCGCCTGGCTGATACACAACATTACAGACTTACCTGTGACTCCTTGTCCATAAAGCGCTCAAGGGAACACAAAACCACGGCTATCAATGCCGCCTGGCTGATACACAACATTACAGACTTACCTGTGACTCCTTGTCCATAAAGCGCTCAAGGGAACACAAAACAACGGCTATCAATATCACCTGGCTGATACACAACATTACAGACTTACCTGTGACTCCTTGTCCATAAAGCGCTGAAGGTCTGGCGCCATCAGGTAAGAGATCTTGTCCAGAGTTTTGGAGTATTCTTGAAACACAGTGCGAATCTACAGGCACACAAGAAAACAGATAACCATTTGTTATTACCACCAAGTATTGGATCCACAAAACCCCTTGAAAAGTTCACTGTACCCTATATCTTATAACAAATGAATACATAATATAAAGAGGATAAATTTTAACTTCTCAACTCTCTCTTTTTCTAAAATAAAGTGCAGCTCTCCTCTCTCCTTATCCTTTCCACCATACAAAATCCATCTCTATCTGTCTGTCTGTCTGTCTGTCTGTCTGTCTGTCTGTCTGTCTGTCTGTCTGTGCCCCCCCCCCCCCCCCCGTCTGCCTGTCTGTCTGCCTGTGTGTCTGTCTGTCTGCCTGCACCCCCCCCTCTCTCTCTCTCTCTCTCTCTCTCTCTCTCTCTCTCTCTCTCTCTCTCTCTCTCTCTCTCTCTCTCTCTCTCTCTCTCTCTCTCTCTCTCTCTCTCTCTCTCTCTCTCTCTCTCTCTCTCTCTCTCTCTCTCTCTTCCCTCCTCTAGTGCTGTCCTTTTGCAATTGACAATAAAAAATTAAAAAAAACAAGAATGGTAGGTTGTTGGAAGGTTTGTTATTGACAAAACAATACATTCAAAAATATATCGACCCAACGGTCTTTTAAGTACACAGACAAACAATAACGAAAACTTATCTGGATGATTTTTCCTTCCGCCTGCCACGAAACCGCAAGCGAATGAATGATTATATGGTCAGCGTTGAAAAAAATAAATAGAACATGACAGAGAGAGACAGAATGAGAGAGAGAGAGAGAGAGAGAGAGAGAGAGAGAGAGAGAGAGAGAGAGAGAGAGAGAGAGAGAGAGAGAGAGAGAGAGAGAGAGAGAGTATGTACGCGCGTGGTTGTATGTGACTTGTAAAGAATAAATAGAAAGAGCTAACGTTGAATGTAGGTAGTAAACACCTATTGTGTATACAATTACTGAGGTATGATGTCTTACCCTGGAATTAAAATTATAAGTGATTATGTTCAATCCAGACACCAGTAGGGTGGATGGGAAAACCGGGGAACCCCCGGTGGAAAACCCATCAGTTACACGCGGAACGAAGGGGAAAACCCATCAGTTAGACGCGGAACGAAGGGGAAAACCCATCAGTTACACGCGGAACGAAGGGGAAAACCCATCAGTTACACGCGGAACGAAGGGGAAAACCCATCAGTTAGACGCGGAACAAAGGGTAAAAACCCATCAGTTAGACGCGGAACGAAGGGGAAAAACCCATCAGTTTGACGCGGAACGAAGGGGGAAAACCCATCAGTTAGACGCGGAACAAAGGGTAAAAACCCATCAGTTAGACGCGGAACAAAGGGGAAAACCCATCAGTTAGACGTGGAACGAAGGGGAAAAACCCATCAGTTGCACGCGGAACGAAGGGGGAAAACCCATCAGTTAGACGCGGAACGAAGGGGAAAACCCATCAGTTAGACGCGGAATGAAGGGGGAAAACCCATCAGTTAGACGTGGAACGAAGGGGGAAAACCCATCAGTTACACGCGGAACGAAGGGGAAAACCCATCAGTTACACGCGGAACAAAGGGGAAAACCCATCAGTTACACGCGGAACGAAGGGGGAAAACCCATCAGTTAGACGCGGAATGAAGGGGGAAAACCCATCAGTTACACGCGGAATGAAGGGGGAAAACCCATCAGTTACACGCGGAACGAAGGGGGAAAACCCATCAGTTACACGCGGAACGAAGGGGGAAAACCCATCAGTTGCACGCGGAACGAAGGGGAAAAACCCATCAGTTAGACGCGGAACGAAGGGGAAAAACCCATCAGTTACACGCGGAACGAAGGGGGAAAACCCATCAGTTACACGCGGAACGAAGAGGAAAAAATAAGAGATTAAAGATAGGGTACTGTTACAGTTCCGCTCAACTTAAGCTTTAAAAAAAAAAAATTCAATAACAAAATTTAAAAAATCTTTTACATACAAACACACATGCACACACACACACACACGCGCGTGCGCACACACATACACACACACAAACACACACACACACACACACACACACACACACGGGCAATAGCAGTGAGCTGCACTATGGAGGTACAACAATATGAGGTCAGGGTTCATTGTTTTTCATTGAGTCCATCTGGTTTTCTGGTTCCTTTTTTTTTTATTGACAATAGCCAATTTTCGGAAATAACTCTGTCATGTTAATGTTCAGGTTGTGAAAGAGTGAATACCCTTGCATTTTCTCTGACAAACAACTTCACATGTGCTCCTTTTTACAGTGATAGACCTGATTGTAAATAGTTTTAAGCATGGAGCTTTCCATGTAAACTGGAAAAGGAAACACACTGACATCGATCTCGAATAGCATTGACTGCACATGAAGAGACGATAAATGAACAATAATAAAAAACTCTCGCGCTGGACCCGAGTACTCTTCAGACTGGCTCGCTCCCCCAGTATGAAAGTTTTTGTCTTGTGCACGTGGATTTAAAAAAAAAAAATAAATAAATTTTTTTATTTATTTTACACAATTAAAAAAATTATTAGAGTAAAATAAAACATTAAAACGTTCATAATAAACAATAGTAAACAAGAATTAAAAAATAAAAAATTTAAAAAAATAAAAAATAGACCGCCCATGCCAGTAATCGAACCCGGATCACTTTGGCCATAGGCGGACGTGCTTTCCACCAAGCCACCAACTCTGACAATTTTGCCAGTGAACTCAAATGCCTAGATTGCTAACTTTGCTCGTTCAGGTCGCGTGGCACACGCACGCAAAGCCTGGTGTCGCTGGCAGCACGCGAAGTGGCACACGCACGCAAAGCCTGGTGTCGCTGGCTGGCTTGGCTGTTCTATTAGCCGAACAGCAGTTCTATCCCACCGCGAATTGCGCCCACCGCCAAGAGTCGTTTTTGTGGATTATTTCACATTTAGGTCCCAGGTAACATTATGAAGTTTTAATACGATCAATCGGACCTATTATCAAGTTAGTGTATCAACTTTTGAACGAACTGCGCCCAGTAGCTTCCCAGCAATAAGCTGTTAAGTGGAGAAAGACACACACACACACACACACAGACTCACACACACACAGACACACGATTAAAGTCTGCTGAGCCCAAGTACTAGTGTACTCGGGGACAAGCAACCAACCCTGCGCATGAAGAGACGATACATGATAATCAACCAACCCTGCCCATGAAGAGATGATACATGATAATCAACCAACCCTGCCCATGAAGAGACGATAAATGATAATCAACCAACCCTGCCCATGAAGAGATGATACATGATAATCAACCAACCCTGCCCATGAAGAGACGATAAATGATAATCAACCAACCCTGCGCATGAAGAGACGATAAATGATAATCAACCATCCCTGCGCATGAAGAGACGATAAATGATAATCAACCAACCCTGCCCATGAAGAGATGATACATGATAATCAACCAACCCTGCCCATGAAGAGACGATAAATGATAATCAACCAACCCTGCTCATGAAGAGACGATAAATGATAATCAACCAACCCTGCTCATGAAGAGATGATAAATGATAATCAACCAACCCTGCCCATGAAGAGATGATACATGATAATCAACCAACCCTGCCCATGAAGAGACGATAAATTAAAAATTTTAGTAATAAATTTTCATTTGATTAATATACTTACCCAACTCACATATAGCAATTAACTCTAGTTCAGTGCCGGTAACGCTGTACGCATCCCCTTGGTAACCAAGGGAAGCCCCTCTAAAAAAAGAGTGACCAATCCCATAAGGCCATATTAATACATACTTCCGACTTCCGTATGCGCGCGCATACACCGCCATATGCATCATTCCAAACGAAGCCCAACTCACACCCTTTTTTAGAAACCCACAACCCACAGCGGGGAGGCGGGAGGGAATAAACGATGTGAGTTGGGTAAGTATATTAATCAAATGAAAATTTATTACTAAAATTTTTAATTAAATTACATATCTTACCCAACTCACATATAGCAGATTGCTACTATAGGTGGCGGGTACTCACCCTCTCAATTACGAAGAACCTGCCCGGCAGCCACCAGAGACGGCAAGGCAGACGAGCCGTCCTGACGACAAGAGGCAACATCCCTCAAGTAGTGGTTAATGAAGATGTCCTCTGATCTCCAATATGCCACCGCAAGAACCTCCGAGAGGCGTCCTGAGCGGAGCACAGCCAAGGACGATGACCATGCCCTAGCCTCATGTGTTCTGGCAGAGGAAAGAGGCAGAATGGCTCTAGCATCCCCCGACTGGGTCTGCCACCACGCATAAGCCTGCCTGATTGTCATCGACACCCATCTGGTCAGGGTAACTTTAGAGATGTCTTTACTTCTGACAGTATTGAGTGAAATAAAAAGAAGCTTTTGAGTTTCCGAGCGAAGAGGAGACGTTCTAGACAAGTAACTGCTGAGGGCACGAACCGGACAGTTAAGAGCATCAGGATCTCCTGGAGCCAGCACAGCGCTCAAGGGGGGAATATGAATAACCGGGGAAGCATGACCGGGCTTTTGATTCTTTGCTAAAAAATCCGGCCTAAACTTCAACGAAAAAGAACCATCCTTCTCTAAAGAAATATCACGCGCCAATCCCGACAAAGCGTGCACCTCACTGCCACGACGAGCTGTGGCGAGCAAAACAAGAAACAAAGTTTTCCTCGTAAGCTTAGCTAGACTAGCTAAGTGCAGGGGCTCAAATTCGTCCGATGCCAAAAAACGTAAAACTAAAAACAGATCCCACGCCGGGAGCTGCGTTTTAGACCGAGCTGAAAGAAGGGAAGCGCCCTTTAGCACACTCGCGATCACGCCACTTAAATCAATTTTGCGTCCCAGCTGTCTAAGCGTCGAAGATATAGCAGAACGCCTCACGCGCAAGGAAGAAGGCGATCCCCCCCTCCCTGCCAACCAAGATAAATGATTGGCAACTTGCATTGACCTGGGAGAGAGAGGGCTAACACCATTTTCAGAGCACCATTTTGTCCACGCAGACCAGTGCGAAGAATAGACCGACTTTGTCGAATCTCTATGCGCTTGCTGTACTAAATTCAGAGTTGAATTTGAGGCACCCGCCCGGAGCAGAGAGCCTCTGATAGCACCCAGCCGTGAAGCTGCAACGCTTGCGGGTCCCCGTGCGGAATGCCCGACCTGGGTTGAACCAGGTCGCCCTTTCGAACGCCTAGAGGAATGGGTGGACGAACCGCCATGCGCACCAGATCTGGATACCAATGTTGGCTGGGCCACCGCGGGGCCACCAGAACCAACGCTGGCTTTTCTATGTCTGCTTTCCGCACCACCTTGCCTAGCAGGCAAAACGGAGGAAAGGCATAAGCCTGCAGACCCGACCAATCCAGATCCAGTGCATTCACGGCCCAAGCTAGAGGGTCCGGAAACGGAGAGACAAACAAGGGGAGACGAGCCGAGAATCTCGTTGCGAACAGATCGATGGGAGGCTTGTGAACCTGCACCCAAAGACGATCCAGAGCCTGATGGGAGAGAGTCCATTCTGAGTGCAGGACCTTGCTCCCCCTGCTGAGGGAGTCGGCCAGGACGTTGAGAGAGCCCCTCAGGTAGACAGCTGACAGCCGAATGTTGTGAGTGCTGCACCAGACCAGTAACCGACACGCGCTGTTCGACAGAACCTGAGAGCGCGAGCCCCCCTGGCGATTTATGTAAGCCGCTACCGTCGTGTTGTCCGTGTGTACCAGAACATGACTGTTTGCCAGCAGAGGCAGAAACGAACGCAGACCGAGTGCCACAGCCTCCAGCTCCAGAACATTTATGTGCAGAGAGGCCTGACTGGCGTCCCACACCCCTGAAGCAGTCTGGTCTGCCAAATGAGCCCCCCAGCCCGAAAGCGAGGCGTCCGTGAAAAGATTGTTCTCCGGTGCAGGGAGAACAATAGGGACACCCTGTGACACCCAGGGAAGAAGCCATATGCTCGTTGTACGGATGAACCAAGCACCCAACTCGATCAAGCAATTCCAGCCTTGAGTCGCTTGGTCCCACTGCGCTTGGAGCGCTGCTTGAAAGGGCCTTTTGTGGACTCTTCCCAGAGGGACAACAGTGGCCATGGATTCCATCTGCCCTAAAAGAGAAGTCAACTCCCGAGCCGTAGACAGATTCTTTCCGTAAAGAACACGGATAGCCTCCTGCAACTTGTCCACCCTCTTTCGAGCAGGACGGACTGACCAGTTCAGTGTATCGAACTCCATCCCCAGGTACGTGAATTGCTGGGAGGGCACCAACTCCGACTTCACGAGGTTGGCTGTGAAGCCGAGCTGAACCGCTAGACTGAGCACCCTCTGAGTGTGCGTATTGCAAAGGACCTGGTCTTGATGCAGAATCAACCAGTCGTCCAAATAGGCTCTCAGCCGCACACCCTCTTGCCTCACGAGGGCACAGAGCTGACGCACGACCATCGTGAAAATCCAAGGGGAGAGAGACAGACCGAACGGAAGCGCCCGAAACTGAAAGATCCTCTCTCCCCAGCGGAAACGAAGCCATTTTCTGTCTGCCACATGCATCAGCACGTGAAAATAAGCGTCGGTCAGATCTACAGACGTGACCCAGTCCCCTGGCCGAAGGGCTTCTCTCACTGAGGCAGGCGTTTCCATCGTGAACTTCACGACACGCAGGAACCTGTTCAATGGCGACAAATCCAGAACAGGCCTCCACGCACCCGAGGCTTTGGGTACTACAAACAACCTGCCGTAAAAGCCTGGGGACCTGTGATCGATCACCTCCTCGATCGCGCCTTTTGAAAGGAGTGCAGCGACCTCTCCCTGAATAGCTGCTTTGGCCTCCGCGTCTCGCGGAAACACAAAAGGCGGCGGTATCCTGGACAGCGGTGCCTTCCCGTCTGCCCAGAGAAGACGAAATCCCGAACTGATCACCCCCAAAATCCACTGGCTGGACACCAAACGAATCCAGGCAGCGATGGCCCTGGAGGGGCCGCCCGCCACCACCAAGGTGGGGGCTAACGGGGCGATCTGCTCGGGAAGACATCATTGGGGGTGAGGCTTACGCCCCGACCCCCTAGAACCACCAAACGAACCCCTCTTCTGATAAGGGGCGCCACGCCCCCTGCCTCGAGAAGAGGAGTTCTGGTTCTGGCTCTTGCCACCGCCCGAAAACGAAGGCTGAGCCTTGTTCTGCTGCTGAGGCTTACTGTGCGGTTTTTGAAAGCCCTGATGGGCGATCCTGGCAATCGCCAAATCCCTGGCATCCTGGGTCTCTTTTTGCAACGCATCGAGAGACGAGCGACTTACAAGAGAGCCGTCCTCAAAGGGAGAAAACCTCAGACTATCGATAGTTCCCTTGTCCCTGATCTTTGAGCCACTCAGAAAAGCAGCTCTGCGCGAAAGAATCGCATGAGTGTACAGCTTAGCTGAAAGCCCCATTTGCTCACGAGAGACCCTGGCTAAGGTAGCCAACAGCGTTGTAACGTCTTCCGCCGAAGCGTCATAACGAAACTCGAAAGGCTCAAGACTTGACGCAATCGATCTCGACAACGAACGCTGCAGTGACTCAGAGACCGAAGCCAATTCCAAAAGAGATCTCCCTGTCTCCTCAAGAGCCAACAGAGAGCCCTCCACATAGGGTACAGGTCTGTCTTTGCTATAACCGTCTTCCCTGAGAGACGCCAGATCCGGCGTAACAGGCAGAGCCGCTCTAGGGAGAGCAAAAGACTCCACCAAGTCAACAGGCTGCGGCACCAGCTTGAAATTGCGGAGAGCAGCTGCACCAGGCACCACTTGTCCTGATTGAGCCAGCCACGACGTGGCCGAATCAGGTGCGTCCCCATGTTGCACCAACAAAGGCATTGGGACCACCTGATTATACGACTGAGAATTCTTCTTCATGACTTTCGACATCTCATACGCAACAGCGGGCGATTCGAGAAATTTGAAAGAACATTTCTTCTCTTTCGCACTGCGAAAGTCTCCAAGTGCAGAGGGAGGAGGAACCACAAAAGACTTAGATTCCACCACCCCCTCTTCAAAATATCTTGAAGCCGTCTCGGCCGCAGATGCCACCGCATCAGAAAGCCTAAACGGAATTTTGAATTCGGTACCTTCGACTGCTGCGGAAGCACCGTCTTCAGAACAGCCGTCCGGCATTAACATGCCATCCGTCAGCTGGTCCCCTGCTTGACTCCCATAGTCAAACAAAGAGCCAGCCACACTGCCCCCTTCCTGCCCCCCGGGCGGAAGCGAAAGACGCGCACCCTTACCACATTCTAAAGAAGCGGATGGTTGCGACAAATCTTCCGTTCGCTCTCCAAGGTTCTTAACCGCCACCGACCTGCTGCCAATGCAGTCAGAGCCAGCCTCAGCTTCAGAACTTTCACCCACAAAGCCAGAGCCCGGAGTTACTTTCTCTTGGAAACGCTCTACCCTTTCTCCGGAGAACCCGGATACTTGGGTAGAAGACATACCTTTAATGTGGCGAGAACCACCAGCAGCCGGGCCGCACTCCACCAGAGTAGGCCTGGTACCATCCTGAGACGCATGAACCTCAGCCCGAGTAACAGTGGCCGAAGGCAAAGGGCGAACGTCGGCCAGAGACGACACACCAGCCACACCCGCAGGCAGTGACCGGAACTCCGCCCGCGTGGACGCCACCTCCTCCGCCAAGGACGAGACCTGTGAGCTTAAAGAAAGTAACAGAGACGCCACGTCCACAGACGCAAGGCCGGGAATCACAGACACCGAAGCCGCCTTAGCGGGCTTATCAGCACGAGACAACTTGTCTAAAGTTTTATCAGTGGGCTTGACAGCACGAGACAACTTGTCTAAAGTTTTATCAGTCACATTCGCCGAAGTAGGCATGTCAATCAAAACATCGGTAATCTTTTGCAACGACGGTTCCAGAACCGAAACATGTGCCTGGCCGGGAGCATTAGCTTTCCTAGGCGTTTTCTTAGAAGGCGAAGACTCAGCAGCTACTTGCTTAGACGAGTGCCGCTTCTTGGCGCTATCCGCCATGACCAAAACAACTCACGAAAAATTTTGTAAACAAGAAAATTTTCACAAGTTCAAATTACAGGTCAAAACGCCCACAAACACAAACAAAAAACAAGAACGACCTCACCTCAATATGTAGAGAAGCGAAGACAAGCTAGAAGAAACCAAGAGGTAAATGACCAAGTCCGCAGACGAAGTGTCAAAAGGCTGAACACAGCCAGAGCGTACAAAAACGCGACCAGTCTCACTGCTCGCTGAGTATGGAATGATGCATATGGCGGTGTATGCGCGCGCATACGGAAGTCGGAAGTATGTATTAATATGGCCTTATGGGATTGGTCACTCTTTTTTTAGAGGGGCTTCCCTTGGTTACCAAGGGGATGCGTACAGCGTTACCGGCACTGAACTAGAGTTAATTGCTATATGTGAGTTGGGTAAGATATGTAATTTAATGATAATCAACCAACCCTGCGCATGAAGAGACGATAAATGATAATCAACCAACCCTGCGCATGAAGAGACGATAAATGATAATCAACCATCCCTGCTCATGAAGAGACGATAAATGATAATCAACCAACCCTGCGCATGAAGAGATGATAAATGATAATCAACCAACCCTGCTCATGAAGAGACGATAAATGATAATCAACCATCCCTGCGCATGAAGAGACGATAACTGATAATCAACCAACCCTGCTCATGAAGAGACGATACATGATAATCAACCAACCCTGCGCATGAAGAGACGATACATGATAATCAACCAACCCTGCTCATGAAGAGATGATAAATGATAATCAACCAACCCTGCTCATGAAGAGACGATAAATGATAATCAACCAACCCTGCTCATGAAGAGACGATAAATGATAATCAACCAACCCTGCTCATGAAGAGACGATAAATGATAATCAACCATCCCTGCTCATGAAGAGACGATAAATGATAATCAACCAACCCTGCTCATGAAGAGACGATAAATAATAATCAACCAACCCTGCTCATGAAAAGACGATAAATGATAATCAACCAACCCTGCTCATGAAGAGACGATAAATGATAATCAACCAACCCTGCTCATGAAGAGACGATAAATGATAATCAACCATCCCTGCGCACGAAGAGACGATAAATGATAATCAACCATCCCTGCGCATGAAGAGACGATACATGATAATCAACCAACCCTGCGCATGCGTTCATCCTCCAGCTCCTTCAGCCGGGTGTCCAGCTGAGCGATCTGCTCCTGACGCAGGGGAGAGAACTTCTGCACCTCGTCCCACAGCGCCACCAGGTCATCAAAAGTGGATGTCAACAGGTCCTGGAACACACACAATAATTTCAATTTAATTCAATATATATACAACTTGATTATCTAAATGTAGAACATATAGAAATTTTTCTTTTGGCTCAAATACATACAGATTACATCAGGTAAAAATCACAGCCCTTTTGTCACACGTTGGAAACATATAACACTTATACTAAAACCACTATACCTTTACACACACATATAACACTTATACTAAAACCACTATACCTTTACACACACATATCTGCACACACACACATCCTAATCCACACAAATCCTTCTTCTTCATACTGAGGGAATCCCTATACAGGGCAATTATCGTCACTGGATGGGGGCCTCAGGTCCCTGTAGAGTGAAAGATAAAGTGGATAGTGTACCTATGAAAAATAAAAACAGGGGCCAGGGTTTGAAGCTACTGCTTTTCGTGATTCGCCCTGGCGCCCAAGTCAACACCCACATAACCACATACACACACTAATTTGTCCACTAGCAATTATAAATACATTATGGTTATTCTCAGTCAACTATATTGAAGATCAACAACAGATTGAAGATGACAAGTTAGTAACTTGCTGTTCATGTGCCTCCTGAAAACTTCAGAGCGGTGTGAAGACGCCTTACTTTTTTCACAAGGGGTAGGGTTAGGGTTAGGATTAGGGTTAGGTAAGTTACCTCCAGTCATTCCAAGATATCCAACACCAACTATCTGTCTTTTGCGATAAACATTTGTAATCCAAAAAAGATTGCTATTTCAAGGATTGCAGATATTTCGATCTGTCAACCCTTTTCTTTTTTCCACAAAAACATATTCTGTTGTGACAGGTCTCCATTGTCAAAGCTTCCTCATCAGCTTCACTGACCATTAAACAGGGATAAATTAACATTTTCTGCAGATATACATGGTGTCTGCAGTTAGGCGATTAACATACATACCTCATCAGTCTCAATACGAGACAGAAGCTGTGCAATCTTGATGTCATCCTCCGCTAAATCCTGCAGGACTTCGTCGCTCACTTTGTTGATCTTGGGCTCCATGTCCTGCGGAGAGTGAATGAGAACATTCATATCACGTTAAAAGTTCTCAAGATCAACAACATCTGCATACAGTGGAAATGAACCCTCTAAGACTCCTTCATTTAGACTTCTCCCCTTTCAAGGCCTTACTTTTACAGCTTTTCTATTCATAAACTCTGTCATTCACAGTGTCAATTTACCTCCAGCTCCATTTTAAGACTCTTCCTTTTTAAAGACTTGATTTTCTGATTTCTGGAGAGCACACACAATCACACACTCACACACACATGCATGCACTCATTTACACGCATATGCATGTTCTAGATGAATACCCGCTTCGCCGGGTACGGCTTCGCCGGGAAGAAGTCGAGCTGAATACCCGGCTTTGCCGGCGCACCGGACGAAGGAAGGGAGATAAACGCGCAAAACACTGGAGAAGAGTAATACCCGGCTTCGCCGGGACAGTGACATTGTAAAAATAGTATAACGGGAATATGGATTGAGCGTTGTCGACAGTGACCTTGTAAAAATAGAAACGGGAATATGGATTGACGCCACACAAAGGAAGGGAGATAAACGCTGAAAACACTGGAGAAGATAAGGAAGAGTTACTGGGAATGGATCCAGAGAAAAACCAAAATCGGTTCAGCGCTGCATGCGCGCTGAGAGCACGTGTTGAAATATCTCATCGAGCAGGTTGTGTCCGGGGTGTAGCTGAATATGCCCACCAAATTTGAAACAGATCCATCGAGAACCTTGGGCGTGCATCGCGGACACACACACACACACACACAGACACAAGTCGTATATACATATAGAAGCACATGAGCACACACAAACAAATATGCATACACACACCCCCACACGCACACCCCCACACACACACACACACACACACACCCCCACACACACACCCCCACACACACACCCCCATACACACACCCCCACACACATGTGAATGCACTCATGCACTTGCACATGCACACCCGCAACCCTATATCTATATATGTTACAGTGATATCTATATATACTGAAAGGCATAAAGTCTGCAAATAGTGTGCTCTCAAACGAAAATCAGATTGAACCTGTAATTTGTAGTTGACATCTTGAGTGTTGGAGCAAATGTTTCACGCTGTCAGCGTGCGCTTTGCAGTATTGCTGATCCAGCCACAGCTCACTGTGCTAATAAAGACAATGGGCTGAACGAGAGACAATAACGTAAAAAAATAGTGTATGGCCCTATAAAATGCAACTGGCTGTTTGGCTGTATCAGATATCGCAATCATGCCACGACTTGATGAAGGAGAGAGACAGCAAGCGATTGGGATGCTTAAAGCTGGCCAAAGCATTGAACGTGATGAACACTGAACGTTTTCCGAAATCATTGCGCTTGGACTCAGTCACTTTTTTTGAAAAATTGTCATTTCATGATGTTCTATTCAAAATCAATTAAGCGAAGGTTTATAAACACTAAAATGGCCAATAAATAAAATATTCAAACATTGAAAACATTCACCACTGAGTTGATTTTTTGTAATTTTTTAAAGTTCAGTTTGCGGAATGTATATGCCTCTCGGTATACATACCCCATATATATATAAACTACACCAAAGTGTAAACAAATTTACATCTAACTATCCACTCCTAGGATCTCATACAACTATGCATACACTGGCCAATTCACACTCAAAATCAGGGTAATGAGCACTTCTGGGGTGATAACGCGAGACAACTCCTGTGATCTTGCCACGAGGTTCCGCCTGTTACCATTGTCTTTTTACTGTATAAAATGCACGACTTACACACAAACTGTTACCAAAGCGACATGCTATTTGGAACCAATGCACGTTTTTTTCTTTCTTAATCTTGCCGCGAGGTTCCGCCTGTTACCAGCCGAAAGAAAGAAGGGGCATAACCTCACCAGAACCGCCCATTGGGAAACAGGACATGCACACACATACACACTAATGCAGAAGGGGTCTATGTCGACCAAAAATGGGTGTACTGACTGTAGGTGTACTGACTGTAGGTGTACTGACTGTAGGTGTACTGACTGTAGGTGTACTGACTGTAGGTGTACTGACTGTAGGTGTACTGACTGTAGGCAGGTTTCCTGTATATATGGAATGCACCCGGGTGCTTTTCTGCAGCGTTTCGCAGACTCTCGCTGAAAGTCTGTGATGCTTAGCAACATTGGCAGAATTTGATATGTTTCAATCATTCTTTATCATTTTACAAAGAGATTTGAATCACTGTTGCAATCTTTATTGAAGGAATGAAAAATTCATCAAGTCCTCCTGTTGAAACGCATTTTGGATGTCTATGAAGAGAAGCAAAGCTGAGACGAGTCACGCGCTTGGTGCAAGATTGAGTTGTATCGTACTAATTCTGACAGAAAAAGCACCCGGGTGCATTCCCTGAATACAGAAAAAACACTGACAGGAAGAGCACCTACAGGGAAATTGTATGTTCTTTTAATTGGTCCATTTAGAACCCTTCTGCCACTGAAATTGACAAGCATGCACTCACCACACAGATGACAGCAAGTTCCTGATGCATATCCTCCACTGCTGTTTCATGTCTGTCAACAATGTCAATGTGTGAAGCAATTAAAAATATAACATAAAACACAGACCTTTTTATTTTTTGACAGGAATCATTTTTCTCTCATTCAAAATGTTTTATTTCACAATTTTTTTTGTATTTTTACATTTTGTAATGACATTTTCAGAAACAAAGGACATGACTCATATGACAGTATTTGGACACAATACAATGAGTAGGTAGATAGTAATCACTGTACACCAAAAGTATTCTTTACTATCTGCAGTGTTCTGGGTTTATTTTTTTTGATGGGCGCTTCAAAAACCAAGGTGATTGTGGTGACCAAAACTTTTCTCTGACGAACTGAGGTACAGTTCTCTTTTTAATTCAAATCTGAAAACTACAGATCTATCTTATTTGAAAGTTTAAAGGATTTTTCAAAATACCCACACAGATGTGCTTTCCTCCTCTTACCTCTCTTTTCTGCTTGCTGTGATTCTGTCAATGATGTCAGACCCTGTCTTTGCTGGCACTGTGGAAAAAGGGGTTAAACATGTCAAGTTTCTGATTTTTCCCAAAAAACCCCAGGTGAAATACCTACGTAAAGACCTCATCAGACATGGGAATTGAACAAAGGAAAAAAGGCGGCCTATGCCCCGGACGGGGTTAAAGGCATAAGTAAGTAAGTAAAAAAGGCGGCCTATGCCCCGGACGGGGTCAAAGGCATAAGTAAGTAAGTAAAAAAGGCTGAACATTTGTAAGTAATAGCAAAGTCGACGGCGCGAAGCGCCTAGCCCTGCTAGGAGGGTTTGGGGGCATTTTGGGCGGAATTTTTGTTTCTCCAAAGAACCCAACTGGTGTAATGTGGTGTCATCTAAGCTCCAAGTTTGCCATTATATTAAGTTTTTAGAACCATTTTTGCCTCCCCCATTTATTTTTTCGGCGGACACTTTTGCTTTTTCGGTGGAACAGAAAAAAAATTCGGCGGAAATTTGCCTTTGGGCGGACAATTCCCATGCCTGCTCATTCATTCTGCCAGAAGTGCAGGTGGCTGATTAAATCTAAACACGATACACACCTGGCTAACGCGATCAACTCTTGTTGCTGCTAGCTTTCCTCTGGGAGGATTAGCGACCTAAATTTCCCAGCAATGAAATGAAATAAAATTCTGTTTTGTGGCAATGTAACAAATATGAAGCAGAATTGACAACAGCACATACCGACAACATCTGGTAAACCTCTGACCTCCTTCCCAGCGTCATTGGTCTCAGCATTGCCATTCTGGCTCTGGAGATACTCTTTGTACTGTCTGTGAATAAACAAGAGCAATAATTGGAGGTAAGTATAGCACAATCATTATTCATGCATTGATGCAGTCAAAAAAGCTAGGTTGTTGTCTCTTTCATTTTTTGTTGTTTTTGTTGTTGCTTGTTTGGTTTGTTGTTTTTTGTTTTGTTTCATTTCTGGAGAGGAGAGAGAGAGAGAGAGAGAGAGAGAGAGAGAGAGAGAGAGAGAGAGAGAGAGAGAGAGAGAGAGAGTTTATAAAGAGAGAGAGAGTTTATAAAGAGGTGTTTAACCAAACAAAGGCCTGAGGAAAGAGATTTATGATGAGAGGCAAATCATAATCATGCATTGTTTTGTTTTTTCAGTTCTCTGTGTGTATGTGTGATGTACATGTGTGTGTGTGTGTGTGTGTGTGTGTGTGTGTGTGTGTGTGTGTGTGTGTGTGTATACATGTGCATGAGTGTGTGTCACTGCGTGTATGCATATGTGTAAGTGCATGTGGGTGTGTAAAATGTTGTGTCTTAAAACTTACAAATACACCCATGAGCAGGTTTATCGTGATTTCTATTATATTAATTTATATATACACAGCTCACATTCCTCTCACCTCCATTCCTCTTCACCTACCAACACCCATCGCTCATACACTCACCCCCAACCACACCCCAAGAAAGTATCTCCACCCTTACTTGTACACAGAAAGTATCTCCACCCTTACTTGTACACCACCGGGTTTTCAGTGTATGGATCGTTGGGAAATCCTTCCACCCAAGTCTTCTGCCGTGGGGTCAAGAGCCCATGCTGTGTGTCCTCTCGAGTCAAACGCACCACGGGCGCCGAAGCTGGAATTGCAGGAAGGGCACTGGCAGATATTTGTCCAACTTTGACCAAGGTAGGCAAGGACTTTTCTCGTTTTGTCAGACTTCTGCTCAGTTGCAACTGGAATCATGGTAAGCAATGTTTATGCAAAACAATTTTAACTACAGGAATTTCTTCAAATAAATGGATACAGATCTTAAGATTATTATACATGTAGTTCCTAATCCTATTCCTATTGCTTGTGTAATGACTGAATTACTATCAATTAGGACTCCATATTTCCTAAACGAAATAAATCAACCACTAACTTCATCCGTATGTCATTTAATACAAGAATTTTAAAAAGTGCGAGTGGAGGACAGCAGCCATGCCCACTTTCGTCTTCATATGGTTTTTCCCATCTATTTTGACTTCATGTAATTTGTAAACACTCATAGAGTAATACCTGAGCATCAAACATCTGACGATACACCTTCCCGCTTGGGACCACTCGCATTGTCTGTGCCTCAGACATTTTGGCTTATCTGTTCCTAGTACAAACAAATTTGACTCTTGTAACAGCTCTTTGGTAAAACTGATCGTTGGTTTCAGTTCAAAAGTCCAAAACCCATCCATTTGATAGAGAGCGCCATTTTGGACGCCGCCATCGTGTTCCTTAGAAACCTGTATTTTCTCGTGTCATCTCGCGAGATATGAACCCAAAATGGCGGCAAGCACGGTTGCTTCGCTTGTCAACAATTTAGCAACCTCTAATAACAAATTGGACAGTCTTGAACAGTTAAAAATCTTGGTCTCGTCATTGTCACCACAAGAGCTACGGAATGTCGTCCCAAACGTGTCAATCTTACCCGTCTTTGAGTGCCTTAACACACAAGATAAGTAGGTGCTGCGAAGATTTTGCAACCTGTTCATTGTATTGATACTTTTATTTTGCTCGCATTGGTGTGATCATGAATCTAGTTGGAGTGCATGCAAATGATGTGTTACAGGAGGCATCAGTTTATGTTATAGATTGTTGAAAAGCACTTTTGGGCCGATCTTAAGAGCATTAGTGTAACTGGAACCACGGACTTACCAAGCCCATAATAGGAATGACCTAGCGAAACTGATTGAGCTTGAGGTCTGATTTAGAGTGACTCCCCTTGCAATAGCAGACGACGCATGTTTTGATATATTTGTATTGCTTCATAATGATCTATAGTACAATCTGGCATTAAAGATAGCACTTCGGGCCATCGGGATCGACCAAAATGATTTTGTTGTTGTTCATTGATAGTGCTTACCAATAAATTATGTCTAATGTACTTTATTTTTGTGCCTGCAGAACACAACAGGAGGTATGCTGCAGTGTGTTGGAGCGCATGCTGGGTTCACTGAGCTCTGCTCTGATCCTGGAGAACCTCCATCACGAGTTTATTCGCTTGCTGCAGCAGGGATCTGAACCTGTACAGTCACTCTGTTTGTCACAGGTATTGCCATTGCCAATCAAGTTTATTTTTATGCATGTTTAGTGTGCAGCGTGTGCATGATAATTGATATTGACATTGACAACTTGATTCTGGAGTTCCATCGCGCCAATTTAAAGAACTAAGTGTTTATTATCTCGTAAGATCACTAATCGTTGTGACAGGGTGACGTAGTCTCCCTTTTGGTTTTACATCAGATTCTCTGCACTGACCGAGTTGTCTGCCAGCCTTGATTGTGGGCTGTTTACAAAAATTACTTTCAGTAGCTCTATGTTTCTTGTAGTTGTATGTCGAGGGTCAGACACCTGTCTATTGTAGAGAACTGTTTGTGATGGGGTCCGGCAGCTGTAGTCTCTTGGTTATAATGCTCTTGGAAGTAGTGAAGACACTGAATCAGGGTTAAGGCCAAGCATTTGTGGTCAGTCTTTAACCTTCAGCGGATCACACTTTGCACTTTGCAGTCCGGATGATGTGGATTGTCCATACTTTATAAAGAAGGATTCAACATAAAAAGTATGGGTCGTACACGACCCAGGCCATCCGAATAGGGATAAGGGATAAACTGTCTCCTGTCATCTTTGCAGAGCAAAGGTCATGTACGACCCATGCCATTCAAATAAAGATAAACACAGTGAAATTCCTTCTTTAATTTTATATGGGTCATCAACGACCAACAATATCCGGACTGTGTGGTTCAAATTACGTCATCATTTATTTGTTTGTTTACAAAGATCATCCTTTAGAGAGATGGGAAGGTTTTCTGGTATTTGAGGATTACATGATCGAAGTCTCAGTCAAAAACTCCGGATAGTTTCAAAGATCTATATATACGCTTTTTATAGGCTCTGGGTTCAGTGGGTTGTCAACGCCCCATTAAGCACAGTGAAGGTTAAATTAACAAGGGGGTTCCTGTGTATTTTGATAGACGTTTTCCGGAAATAACTCTGTCAGGAGCTTCAGTGATCTGGTAGAGTAAGAGCCCCTTTACCTCAGACAAGCTTTTCACAACATCCGGAGCATGTTCCACGTTTCTGATCGGCTTTAAGTTTAACCTGCGATCGGGACGAACAACTAACTGCTGTTCAATGTGTTAATATCAAACTATAATGTTGTGTTTTGTGTGATTGTGTCAACAGCTGCTGTGTCAGAGTGTTGATATCAAACTATATTGCTATTTCATATGTTACGTGGATTTCCAATGGTCAATTGGGCAAAACTGAGCTCAGTGCAAAAGTGATATCGACGACCTCTTTATTGCTTCCCCACTTCCTCTGCGAACGCCAAGAAGAAGAACTTAAAAAGAAGAAGCTTCCGCACTTCAAAAACAAAAACACCTAAATTTAAAAACAAACAAATATTATGAAAATGTAATGATCCCAGAATTTAGTTGAGCAAGTGACTAAAGACTTTTTGAAAGAAAAGACATTTGGAAATACTGAAAAGTACAAGAAAAGAGTGAACAAAAAGAAATAATAATCAGAGGGAGGGATATGGAACAGCCAAAACTGAGACAAATACTTTTGTAATTTCTTTACAGTAAATACAACATGTCCCGGGAATTAGCAATATATCTAACATTGACTGACTGTGTGATGATATCTTCTGCAAGAAGATATCATCACACAGTCCATCAATATTGGGTAATAATGTTGTGTTTTGTGTGATTGTATGAACAGCTGCTGAGGGTGATGTAACTGATATCAAACTATAATGTTGTGTTTTGTGTGATTGTGTCATCAACAGCTGCTGAGGGTGAGCGCTGAGAGCCCAGAACTGCTGTGTCAGAGCACGGACCTGATGGTTGGAATCACCTCGCAGATTGCCAGCCCTAACCAGCAACTGGCCTGCATGGCCACCACCATTCTAGTCAACATAGGTAACCATTTGTGCAGTTATTTCAGACCTGGGAACCCATACGATTTTGCTGTATTTTGTACGCATGATTGTATAGAATACGAACAAGTAAGGTTAGTGGAGAAAAAAATACGACGAGAAAAATTCCTAGATTCATTTTCTTCACAAGCGCACCCCAAATCCAATCCAGTATTTTGACACATGATTGCGATTTTTGTCAGCTAACATTCAAAGAAGCATTTGTTTTAAATGTTTTGGCAAATTTAATTAACGATGTGACCGATGCATGTGAAATGTGTTTGAATCATGGATGCTTAAATGCTGTGTAGAGTATGCTCATTTTTCTAAAAATACACCAATTTTGCTTGAGAATACTCCAAGTGCAAAACAGGGGTTCCCAGGTCTGTATTTCAATGTAATGGATAGTCACACACAACATAGGTAAGGCAGCAACAACAAAATATCCGTTTCCAATCTTGAAGGCTAAACATTTGGGGGGGAGACGATAATAGTCTTCATTTTTTCTAAAGCCAGGCTCATGTGTCTCCTGGATCTGTTGGAGAAGAGTAGTTTAATTTCCTTTTATCTCAGACTTTCTGTTCATAACCTCAGTAAATGTACCTCCATGTTAAGACTCCCTCCTCTTTCAGACCTGATTATCTTGTGTGTGTTTTTTGTAGGTCTTAAAAGTGGAGTTCCACTGTACTATTCAGACTGTACATTTTGTTGTTATCTGTACTATTCATACTGTACATTGTGTTGTTATCTGTACTATTCAGACTGTACATTGTGTTGTTATCTGTACTATTCAGAATGTACATTTTGTTGTTATCTGTACTATTCAGAGTGTACATTGTGTTGTTATCTATACTATTCAGACTGTACATTGTGTTGTTATCTGTACTATTCAGAATGTACATTGTGTTGTTATCTGTACTATTCAGAATGTGTTGTTATCTGTACTATTCAGAATGTACATTGTGTTGTTATCTATACTATTCAGACTGTACATTTTGTTGTTATCTGTACTATTCAGACTGTACATTGTGTTGTTATCTGTACTATTCAGACTGTACATTTTGTTGTTATCTGTACTATTCAGACTGTACATTGTGTTGTTATCTGTACTATTCAGACTGTGTTGTTATCTGTACTATTCAGAATGTACATTGTGTTGTTATCTATACTATTCAGACTGTACATTTTGTTGTTATCTGTACTATTCAGAATGTGTTGTTATCTATACTATTCAGAGTGTACATTGTGTTGTTATCTGTACTATTCAGAGTGTACATTGTGTTGTTATCTGTACTATTCAGAATGTACATTGTGTTGTTATCTGTACTATTCAGACTGTACATTTTCTTGTTATCTGTACTATTCAGACTGTACATTTTCTTGTTATCTGTACTATTCAGAATGTACATTGTGTTGTTATCTGTACTATTCAGAGTGTACATTGTGTTGTTATCTGTACTATTCAGACTGTACATTGTGTTGTTATCTGTACTATTCAGAATGTACATTGTGTTGTTATCTGTACTATTCAGACTGTACATTGTGTTGTTATCTATACTATTCAGACTGTACAATGTGTTGTTATCTATACTATTCAGAGTGTACATTGTGTTGTTATCTGTACTATTCAGACTGTACATTGTGTTGTTATCTGTACTATTCAGACTGTACATTGTGTTGTTATCTGTACTATTCAGACTGTACATTGTGTTGTTATCTGTACTATTCAGACTGTACATTGTGTTGTTATCTGTACTATTCAGAATGTACATTGTGTTGTTATCTGTACTATTCAGAATGTACATTGTGTTGTTATCTGTACTATTCAGAATGTACATTTTGTTGTTATCTGTACTATTCAGAATGTACATTGTGTTGTTATCTAATGTCATGAATATTATACTGTTTATCATTTCTGTCTTTATAATTGGTGTGAACAGCAAAGCTGAAAAAGCAATGTCTTAAAACGGAGGAAGTCTGAAATGTGGGGTCTGAAGGTCTTAAAACGGAGGAAGTCTGAAATGTGGGGTCTGAAGGTCTTAAAACGGAGGAAGTCTGAAATGTGGGGGTCTGAAGGGGATTGCACTGTACTTACTGATAAACTTGATGTAAAGGTTCCACTGTACTTACTGATAAACTTGATGTAAAGGTTCCACTGTACTTACTGATAAACTTGATGTAAAGGTTCCACTGTACTTACTGATAAACTTGATGTAAAGGTTCCACTGTATTTACTGATAAACTTGATGTCAAGGTTCCACTGTACTTACTGATAAACTTGATGTCAAGGTTCCACTGTACTTACTGATAAACTTGATGTAAAGGTTCCACTGTACTTACTGATAAACTTGATGTCAAGGTTCCACTGTACTTACTGATAAACTTGATGTCAAGGTTCCACTGTACTTACTGATAAACTTGATGTAAAGGTTCCACTGTACTTACTGATAAACTTGATGTAAAGGTTGCACTGTACTTACTGATAAACTTGATGTAAAGGTTCCACTGTACTTACTGATAAACTTGATGTAAAGGTTCCACTGTACTTACTGATAAACTTGATGTAAAGGTTCCACTGTACTTACTGATAAACTTGATGTCAAGGTTCCACTGTACTTACTGATAAACTTGATGTAAAGGTTGCACTGTACTTACTGATAAACTTGATGTAAAGGTTCCACTGTACTTACTGATAAACTTGATGTAAAGGTTCCACTGTACTTACTGATAAACTTGATGTCAAGGTTCCACTGTACTTACTGATAAACTTGATGTAAAGGTTCCACTGTACTTACTGATAAACTTGATGTCAAGGTTCCACTGTACTTACTGATAAACTTGATGTAAAGGTTCCACTGTACTTACTGATAAACTTGATGTAAAGGTTCCACTGTACTTACTGATAAACTTGATGTAAAGGTTCCACTGTACTTACTGATAAACTTGATGTAAAGGTTCCACTGTACTTACTGATAAACTTGATGTCAAGGTTCCACTGTATTTACTGATAAACTTGATGTCAAGGTTCCACTGTATTTACTGATAAACTTGATGTCAAGGTTCCACTGTACTTACTGATAAACTTGATGTCAAGGTTCCACTGTACTTACTGATAAACTTGATGTAAAGGTTCCACTGTACTTACTGATAAACTTGATGTAAAGGTTCCACTGTACTTACTGATAAACTTGATGTAAAGGTTCCACTGTATTTACTGATAAACTTGATGTCAAGGTTCCACTGTACTTACTGATAGACTTGATGTCAAGGTTCCACTGTATTTACTGATAAACTTGATGTCAAGGTTCCACTGTATTTACTGATAAACTTGATGTAAAGGTTCCACTGTACTTACTGATAAACTTGATGTAAAGGTTGCACTGTACTTACTGATAAACTTGATGTCAAGGTTCTACTGTACTTACTGATAAACTTGATGTAAAGGTTCCACTGTACTTACTGATAAACTTGATGTCAAGGTTCCACTGTACTTACTGATAAACTTGATGTCAAGGTTCCACTGTATTTACTGATAAACTTGATGTAAAGGTTCCACTGTACTTACTGATAGACTTGATGTAAAGGTTGCACTGTATTTACTGATAAACTTGATGTCAAGGTTCCACTGTACTTACTGATAAACTTGATGTCAAGGTTCCACTGTATTTACTGATAAACTTGATGTCAAGGTTCCACTGTACTTACTGATAAACTTGATGTCAAGGTTCCACTGTACTTACTGATAAACTTGATGTAAAGGTTCCACTGTACTTACTGATAAACTTGATGTCAAGGTTCCACTGTACTTACTGATAAACTTGATGTAAAGGTTGCACTGTACTTACTGATAGACTTGATGTCAAGGTTCCACTGTACTTACTGATAAACTTGATGTAAAGGTTCCACTGTACTTACTGATAAACTTGATGTAAAGGTTCCACTGTACTTACTGATAAACTTGATGTCAAGGTTCCACTGTATTTACTGATAAACTTGATGTCAAGGTTCCACTGTACTTACTGATAAACTTGATGTAAAGGTTCCACTGTACTTACTGATAAACTTGATGTAAAGGTTCCACTGTATTTACTGATAAACTTGATGTAAAGGTTCCACTGTACTTACTGATAGACTTGATGTCAAGGTTCCACTGTATTTACTGATAAACTTGATGTAAAGGTTCCACTGTACTTACTGATAAACTTGATGTAAAGGTTCCACTGTACTTACTGATAAACTTGATGTAAAGGTTCCACTGTACTTACTGATAGACTTGATGTCAAGGTTCCACTGTACTTACTGATAAACTTGATGTAAAGGTTCCACTGTACTTACTGATAAACTTGATGTCAAGGTTCCACTGTACTTACTGATAAACTTGATGTCAAGGTTCCACTGTACTTACTGATAAACTTGATGTCAAGGTTCCACTGTACTTACTGATAAACTTGATGTCAAGGTTCCACTGTACTTACTGATAAACTTGATGTAAAGGTTCCACTGTACTTACTGATAAACTTGATGTAAAGGTTCCACTGTACTTACTGATAAACTTGATGTAAAGGTTCCACTGTATTTACTGATAAACTTGATGTAAAGGTTCCACTGTACTTACTGATAAACTTGATGTAAAGGTTCCACTGTACTTACTGATAAACTTGATGTCAAGGTTCCACTGTATTTACTGATAAACTTGATGTCAACTTTCTTCTGTCATTTCTAAGGTTTGAGAGAACAGCCCTGAAAGTCTAAAAAAATGGTGTACAGTAGAATCCGCTTAATAAACACACGGTTAATAAGGACAGCCGCTTTCAAAATACACTTTAGTCCGGTCCGGATTTATCACTATATGGCCCATGTAATAATCCTCCGGTTAATAAATACATAAATCCGGTTAAATTGGCGAAATTGGGTATTTTTTCCTTGCTGGGACGCTCACTTAACACAAATTTGACAATGTATTGTCAAACACGGAGCGATATCTACTCACCCAACAGACAATGCAAGCATTTGCTGAAGCTTAGTGAGCTAAGTTCAGCGAAAATTGTGATTTAGGGGGGAAACGAGATCACGAGAATTAGATCACGTTTGCATTCTCTCATTGCATTCTCTCCTACACACGTATAAAGCTCGCAGTTTTGAACATGGCGTCCAAAGGCACAAAGAGAAAAAGAACAGAAATGACGGTGCAAGACAAGGTTCAACTTCTTGATCGCTTCCATAGTCTGACAGCAAAGAGTGTTCGGGAAGCTGCAACCTTTTTGGACGTCTCGCATTCGTTTCTGTACCAATTTCTGCGCAAAGAGCCACTGAAACAGCTGACAATGGACAAGTTTTTCAACTGAATCGTACAGGTACATTTACTTCATGATCGCTTCAACTGAATCGTACAGGTACATTTACTTCATGATCGCTTCAACTGAATCGTACAGGTACATTTACTTCATGATCGCTTCAACTGAATCGTACAGGTACATTTACTTCATGATCGCTTCAACTGAATCGTACAGGTACAGGTACATTTACTTCATGATCGCTTCCTTCACAGGAGAGGAAATTCTTTTTTTTTTCTGTTTGATTTTATTTTTTTTAATTCGGTTGATAAAAACTTCGGTTAATAAATACAAAATTGCCCAGTCCCGATGTGTTTTTATTAAGCGGAGTCTACTGTACTAGCCTTTGGCTGGTGATTCTGAAAATGTACTAGCCAGAGAGCAAACTTTCCTACTCCTAGCCAAATCAACAATTTGTTTGAGCAATTTTACTCGCATTTGGCGAGTAGATGAATATTTCTACTTGCCAGTTACATGTTAGGGCGAGTAAAATGCTTGCCACTTTCAGGCCTGGATAATAAAGTTAATTTGATTTGATTTCAGGTGAAACACCAGGAGGCCTTGGAGCGCTGTACAGTGGTCCTATTTTTGAAACCTTACAGGCTGTGATGGCAAAGGATGACACTGTGAGGTACAGGGTTTATCAGGTAAGTCTGGCACATGTACAGTGGTCCTATTTTTGAAACCTTACAGGCTGTGATGGCAAAGGATGACACAGTGAGGTACAGGGTTTATCAGGTAAGTCTGTCACATCATCATGTGACAGTGGTCCTATTTTTGAAACCTTACAGGCTGTGATGGCAAAGGATGACACAGTGAGGTACAGGGTTTATCAGGTAAGTCTGTCACATCATCATGTGACAGTGGTCCTATTTTTGAAACCTTAAGGGCTGTGATGGCAAAGGATGACACAGTGAGGTACAGGGTTTATCAGGTAAGTCTGTCACATCTTCATGTGACAGTGGTCCTATTTTTGAAACCTTAAGGGCTGTGATGGCAAAGGATGACACAGTGAGGTACAGGGTTTATCAGGAAAATCTGTCACATCATCATGTGACAGTGGTCCTATTTTTGAAACCTTACCAGGGATGTCGTTAGGCGTCGGACATCGGACATAGACCGATTAAAAGGCTCAAATGTTCGATTGACTTAGCCGCATGGCGGTCAGATGTCCTATCGTTTTCAACTGAGCGCGGTCATTGTCCGATAAGATCTCCATTCCTTCGGACAGCGCGTTATTTGATAATTTTCCTTTCATGATAATAATCTTCAAAAAGTGACCAAGCGCTCTCGCGTACAGGTGCACTGAAGTTGTGCAGTGCAGATCTTGCGTTTTACGAACCGTTTGCGGTATGAGCTGTTTGCGTACATCCGTCTACAGCACTGAAGTTAGGAGTACGGGAGACAACTCCAACTGACCAAGGCTCGCGTATGCTTTAATTTGCTTTCGGTTAGAGTTGAAGCGCACGGCACTGAATTATGCCACCGAAAAAAGCTACAGCCTGCCAAACAAACAAAAAACCTGAACACGTTTGGCGTTTCAACGGGTAATCTTGAACTTTAGCGTGTTAAATTCATAGCTCATAATTCAGAGGCATTTAATTTTAAGTCTCCAAATTTGTAGAACCTGCACTTGTAATCATAACAAGTCATTTTAGATCCCTTTGAAGTTACGGAATGAACTCCGATGAACTGTACGAATGCATTTCGTTTACATTTGTCAAAGAAGGAATTATCCGTATGAGCGGACAAGGGAGACAACTCTTTCATGTATATGATGTCCCATAGTTAACAACATACGCCATTTTCGGTGCATTTTTGTCGATTGAACAACCAAATTAATTAATTATACTTAAGTATCAAAATTGTACTTAAGTATCAAAAATAAGTAAAGAATGTCTCTGGATTTTGAGCTATGAATTTAACACGCTAAAGTTCAAGATTACCTTTCAACGGCATCGTGTGCTACATCAGGGCCAAGAAGAACATGGGAAAACACGGCTAGCAATAGCATAATTCCGTGTGCTACATCAGGGCCAAGAAGAACATGGGAAAACACGGCTAGCAATAGCATCATTCCGTGTGCTACATCAGGGCCAAGAAGAACATGGGAAAACACGGCTAGCAATAGCATCATTCCGTGTGCTACATCAGGGCCAAGAAGAACATGGGAAAACACGGCTAGCAATAGCATCATTCCGTGTGCTACATCAGGGCCAAGAAGAACATGGGAAAACACGGCTAGCAATAGCATCATTCCGTGTGCTACATCAGGGCCAAGAAGAACATGGGAAAACACGGCTAGCAATAGCATCATTCCGTGTGCTACATCAGGGCCAAGAAGAACATGGGAAAACACGGCTAGCAATAGCATCATTCCGTGTGCTACATCAGGGCCAAGAAGAACATGGGAAAACACGGCTAGCAATAGCATCATTCCGTGTGCTACATCAGGGCCAAGAAGAACATGGGAAAACACGGCTAGCAATAGCATCATTCCGTGTGCTACATCAGGGCCAAGAAGAACATGGGAAAACACGGCTAGCAATAGCATCATTCCGTGTGCTACATCAGGGCCAAGAAGAACATGGGAAAACACGGCTAGCAATAGCATAATTCCGTGTGCTACATCAGGGCCAAGAAGAACATGGGAAAACACGGCTAGCAATAGCATCATTCCGTGTGCTACATCAGGGCCAAGAAGAACATGGGAAAACACGGCTAGCAATAGCATCATTCCGTGTGCTACATCAGGGCCAAGAAGAACATGGGAAAACACGGCTAGCAATAGCATCATTCCGTGTGCTACATCAGGGCCAAGAAGAACATGGGAAAACACGGCTAGCAATAGCATCATTCCGTGTGCTACATCAGGGCCAAGAAGAACATGGGAAAACACGGCTAGCAATAGCATCATTCCGTGTGCTACATCAGGGCCAAGAAGAACATGGGAAAACACGGCTAGCAATAGCATAATTCCGTGTGCTACATCAGGGCCAAGAAGAACATGGGAAAACACGGCTAGCAATAGCATCATTCCGTGTGCTACATCAGGGCCAAGAAGAACATGGGAAAACACGGCTAGCAATAGCATCATTCCGTGTGCTACATCAGGGCCAAGAAGAACATGGGAAAACACGGCTAGCAATAGCATCATTCCGTGTGCTACATCAGGGCCAAGAAGAACATGGGAAAACACGGCTAGCAATAGCATCATTCCGTGTGCTACATCAGGGCCAAGAAGAACATGGGAAAACACGGCTAGCAATAGCATCATTCCGTGTGCTACATCAGGGCCAAGAAGAACATGGGAAAACACGGCTAGCAATAGCATCATTCCGTGTGCTACATCAGGGCCAAGAAGAACATGGGAAAACACGGCTAGCAATAGCATCATTCCGTGTGCTACATCAGGGCCAAGAAGAACATGGGAAAACACGGCTAGCAATAGCATAATTCCGTGTGCTACATCAGGGCCAAGAAGAACATGGGAAAACACGGCTAGCAATAGCATAATTCCGTGTGCTACATCAGGGCCAAGAAGAACATGGGAAAACACGGCTAGCAATAGCATAATTCCGTGTGCTACATCAGGGCCAAGAAGAACATGGGAAAACACGGCTAGCAATAGCATCATTCCGTGTGCTACATCAGGGCCAAGAAGAACATGGGAAAACACGGCTAGCAATAGCATAATTCCGTGTGCTACATCAGGGCCAAGAAGAACATGGGAAAACACGGCTAGCAATAGCATCATTCCGTGTGCTACATCAGGGCCAAGAAGAACATGGGAAAACACGGCTAGCAATAGCATAATTCCGTGTGCTACATCAGGGCCAAGAAGAACATGGGAAAACACGGCTAGCAATAGCATAATTCCGTGTGCTACATCAGGGCCAAGAAGAACATGGGAAAACACGGCTAGCAATAGCATAATTCCGTGTGCTACATCAGGGCCAAGAAGAACATGGGAAAACACGGCTAGCAATAGCATCATTCCGTGTGCTACATCAGGGCCAAGAAGAACATGGGAAAACACGGCTAGCAATAGCATCATTCCGTGTGCTACATCAGGGCCAAGAAGAACATGGGAAAACACGGCTAGCAATAGCATCATTCCGTGTGCTACATCAGGGCCAAGAAGAACATGGGAAAACACGGCTAGCAATAGCATCATTCCGTGTGCTACATCAGGGCCAAGAAGAACATGGGAAAACACGGCTAGCAATAGCATAATTCCGTGTGCTACATCAGGGCCAAGAAGAACATGGGAAAACACGGCTAGCAATAGCATAATTCCGTGTGCTACATCAGGGCCAAGAAGAACATGGGAAAACACGGCTAGCAATAGCATCATTCCGTGTGCTACATCAGGGCCAAGAAGAACATGGGAAAACACGGCTAGCAATAGCATCATTCCGTGTGCTACATCAGGGCCAAGAAGAACATGGGAAAACACGGCTAGCAATAGCATCATTCCGTGTGCTACATCAGGGCCAAGAAGAACATGGGAAAACACGGCTAGCAATAGCATAATTCCGTGTGCTACATCAGGGCCAAGAAGAACATGGGAAAACACGGCTAGCAATAGCATCATTCCGTGTGCTACATCAGGGCCAAGAAGAACATGGGAAAACACGGCTAGCAATAGCATCATTCCGTGTGCTACATCAGGGCCAAGAAGAACATGGGAAAACACGGCTAGCAATAGCATCATTCCGTGTGCTACATCAGGGCCAAGAAGAACATGGGAAAACACGGCTAGCAATAGCATCATTCCGTGTGCTACATCAGGGCCAAGAAGAACATGGGAAAACACGGCTAGCAATAGCATCATTCCGTGTGCTACATCAGGGCCAAGAAGAACATGGGAAAACACGGCTAGCAATAGCATAATTCCGTGTGCTACATCAGGGCCAAGAAGAACATGGGAAAACACGGCTAGCAATAGCATAATTCCGTGTGCTACATCAGGGCCAAGAAGAACATGGGAAAACACGGCTAGCAATAGCATCATTCCGTGTGCTACATCAGGGCCAAGAAGAACATGGGAAAACACGGCTAGCAATAGCATCATTCCGTGTGCTACATCAGGGCCAAGAAGAACATGGGAAAACACGGCTAGCAATAGCATAATTCCGTGTGCTACATCAGGGCCAAGAAGAACATGGGAAAACACGGCTAGCAATAGCATAATTCCGTGTGCTACATCAGGGCCAAGAAGAACATGGGAAAACACGGCTAGCAATAGCATAATTCCGTGTGCTACATCAGGGCCAAGAAGAACATGGGAAAACACGGCTAGCAATAGCATAATTCCGTGTGCTACATCAGGGCCAAGAAGAACATGGGAAAACACGGCTAGCAATAGCATCATTCCGTGTGCTACATCAGGGCCAAGAAGAACATGGGAAAACACGGCTAGCAATAGCATCATTCCGTGTGCTACATCAGGGCCAAGAAGAACATGGGAAAACACGGCTAGCAATAGCATAATTCCGTGTGCTACATCAGGGCCAAGAAGAACATGGGAAAACACGGCTAGCAATAGCATCATTCCGTGTGCTACATCAGGGCCAAGAAGAACATGGGAAAACACGGCTAGCAATAGCATCATTCCGTGTGCTACATCAGGGCCAAGAAGAACATGGGAAAACACGGCTAGCAATAGCATCATTCCGTGTGCTACATCAGGGCCAAGAAGAACATGGGAAAACACGGCTAGCAATAGCATAATTCCGTGTGCTACATCAGGGCCAAGAAGAACATGGGAAAACACGGCTAGCAATAGCATAATTCCGTGTGCTACATCAGGGCCAAGAAGAACATGGGAAAACACGGCTAGCAATAGCATAATTCCGTGTGCTACATCAGGGCCAAGAAGAACATGGGAAAACACGGCTAGCAATAGCATAATTCCGTGTGCTACATCAGGGCCAAGAAGAACATGGGAAAACACGGCTAGCAATAGCATCATTCCGTGTGCTACATCAGGGCCAAGAAGAACATGGGAAAACACGGCTAGCAATAGCATCATTCCGTGTGCTACATCAGGGCCAAGAAGAACATGGGAAAACACGGCTAGCAATAGCATAATTCCGTGTGCTACATCAGGGCCAAGAAGAACATGGGAAAACACGGCTAGCAATAGCATCATTCCGTGTGCTACATCAGGGCCAAGAAGAACATGGGAAAACACGGCTAGCAATAGCATAATTCCGTGTGCTACATCAGGGCCAAGAAGAACATGGGAAAACACGGCTAGCAATAGCATCATTCCGTGTGCTACATCAGGGCCAAGAAGAACATGGGAAAACACGGCTAGCAATAGCATAATTCCGTGTGCTACATCAGGGCCAAGAAGAACATGGGAAAACACGGCTAGCAATAGCATCATTCCGTGTGCTACATCAGGGCCAAGAAGAACATGGGAAAACACGGCTAGCAATAGCATAATTCCGTGTGCTACATCAGGGCCAAGAAGAACATGGGAAAACACGGCTAGCAATAGCATAATTCCGTGTGCTACATCAGGGCCAAGAAGAACATGGGAAAACACGGCTAGCAATAGCATAATTCCGTGTGCTACATCAGGGCCAAGAAGAACATGGGAAAACACGGCTAGCAATAGCATAATTCCGTGTGCTACATCAGGGCCAAGAAGAACATGGGAAAACACGGCTAGCAATAGCATAATTCCGTGTGCTACATCAGGGCCAAGAAGAACATGGGAAAACACGGCTAGCAATAGCATCATTCCGTGTGCTACATCAGGGCCAAGAAGAACATGGGAAAACACGGCTAGCAATAGCATCATTCCGTGTGCTACATCAGGGCCAAGAAGAACATGGGAAAACACGGCTAGCAATAGCATCATTCCGTGTGCTACATCAGGGCCAAGAAGAACATGGGAAAACACGGCTAGCAATAGCATAATTCCGTGTGCTACATCAGGGCCAAGAAGAACATGGGAAAACACGGCTAGCAATAGCATCATTCCGTGTGCTACATCAGGGCCAAGAAGAACATGGGAAAACACGGCTAGCAATAGCATCATTCCGTGTGCTACATCAGGGCCAAGAAGAACATGGGAAAACACGGCTAGCAATAGCATAATTCCGTGTGCTACATCAGGGCCAAGAAGAACATGGGAAAACACGGCTAGCAATAGCATCATTCCGTGTGCTACATCAGGGCCAAGAAGAACATGGGAAAACACGGCTAGCAATAGCATCATTCCGTGTGCTATATCAGGGCCAAGAAGAACATGGGAAAACACGGCTAGCAATAGCATCATTCCGTGTGCTATATCAGGGCCAAGAAGAACATGGGAAAACACGGCTAGCAATAGCATCATTCCGTGTGCTACATCAGGGCCAAGAAGAACATGGGAAAACACGGCTAGCAATAGCATCATTCCGTGTGCTACATCAGGGCCAAGAAGAACATGGGAAAACACGGCTAGCAATAGCATAATTCCGTGTGCTACATCAGGGCCAAGAAGAACATGGGAAAACACGGCTAGCAATAGCATAATTCCGTGTGCTACATCAGGGCCAAGAAGAACATGGGAAAACACGGCTAGCAATAGCATAATTCCGTGTGCTACATCAGGGCCAAGAAGAACATGGGAAAACACGGCTAGCAATAGCATAATTCCGTGTGCTACATCAGGGCCAAGAAGAACATGGGAAAACACGGCTAGCAATAGCATCATTCCGTGTGCTACATCAGGGCCAAGAAGAACATGGGAAAACACGGCTAGCAATAGCATCATTCCGTGTGCTACATCAGGGCCAAGAAGAACATGGGAAAACACGGCTAGCAATAGCATAATTCCGTGTGCTACATCAGGGCCAAGAAGAACATGGGAAAACACGGCTAGCAATAGCATCATTCCGTGTGCTACATCAGGGCCAAGAAGAACATGGGAAAACACGGCTAGCAATAGCATAATTCCGTGTGCTACATCAGGGCCAAGAAGAACATGGGAAAACACGGCTAGCAATAGCATCATTCCGTGTGCTACATCAGGGCCAAGAAGAACATGGGAAAACACGGCTAGCAATAGCATCATTCCGTGTGCTACATCAGGGCCAAGAAGAACATGGGAAAACACGGCTAGCAATAGCATCATTCCGTGTGCTACATCAGGGCCAAGAAGAACATGGGAAAACACGGCTAGCAATAGCATCATTCCGTGTGCTACATCAGGGCCAAGAAGAACATGGGAAAACACGGCTAGCAATAGCATCATTCCGTGTGCTATATCAGGGCCAAGAAGAACATGGGAAAACACGGCTAGCAATAGCATAATTCCGTGTGCTACATCAGGGCCAAGAAGAACATGGGAAAACACGGCTAGCAATAGCATCATTCCGTGTGCTACATCAGGGCCAAGAAGAACATGGGAAAACACGGCTAGCAATAGCATAATTCCGTGTGCTACATCAGGGCCAAGAAGAACATGGGAAAACACGGCTAGCAATAGCATAATTCCGTGTGCTACATCAGGGCCAAGAAGAACATGGGAAAACACGGCTAGCAATAGCATCATTCCGTGTGCTACATCAGGGCCAAGAAGAACATGGGAAAACACGGCTAGCAATAGCATCATTCCGTGTGCTACATCAGGGCCAAGAAGAACATGGGAAAACACGGCTAGCAATAGCATCATTCCGTGTGCTACATCAGGGCCAAGAAGAACATGGGAAAACACGGCTAGCAATAGCATCGTGTGCTACATCAGGGCCAAGAAGAACATGGGAAAACACGGCTAGCAATAGCATCATTCCGTGTGCTACATCAGGGCCAAGAAGAACATGGGAAAACACGGCTAGCAATAGCATCATTCCGTGTGCTACATCAGGGCCAAGAAGAACATGGGAAAACACGGCTAGCAATAGCATAATTCCGTGTGCTACATCAGGGCCAAGAAGAACATGGGAAAACACGGCTAGCAATAGCATCATTCCGTGTGCTACATCAGGGCCAAGAAGAACATGGGAAAACACGGCTAGCAATAGCATAATTCCGTGTGCTACATCAGGGCCAAGAAGAACATGGGAAAACACGGCTAGCAATAGCATCATTCCGTGTGCTACATCAGGGCCAAGAAGAACATGGGAAAACACGGCTAGCAATAGCATAATTCCGTGTGCTACATCAGGGCCAAGAAGAACATGGGAAAACACGGCTAGCAATAGCATCATTCCGTGTGCTACATCAGGGCCAAGAAGAACATGGGAAAACACGGCTAGCAATAGCATCATTCCGTGTGCTACATCAGGGCCAAGAAGAACATGGGAAAACACGGCTAGCAATAGCATCATTCCGTGTGCTACATCAGGGCCAAGAAGAACATGGGAAAACACGGCTAGCAATAGCATCATTCCGTGTGCTACATCAGGGCCAAGAAGAACATGGGAAAACACGGCTAGCAATAGCATCATTCCGTGTGCTACATCAGGGCCAAGAAGAACATGGGAAAACACGGCTAGCAATAGCATCATTCCGTGTGCTACATCAGGGCCAAGAAGAACATGGGAAAACACGGCTAGCAATAGCATAATTCCGTGTGCTACATCAGGGCCAAGAAGAACATGGGAAAACACGGCTAGCAATAGCATCATTCCGTGTGCTACATCAGGGCCAAGAAGAACATGGGAAAACACGGCTAGCAATAGCATCATTCCGTGTGCTACATCAGGGCCAAGAAGAACATGGGAAAACACGGCTAGCAATAGCATCATTCCGTGTGCTACATCAGGGCCAAGAAGAACATGGGAAAACACGGCTAGCAATAGCATCATTCCGTGTGCTACATCAGGGCCAAGAAGAACATGGGAAAACACGGCTAGCAATAGCATAATTCCGTGTGCTACATCAGGGCCAAGAAGAACATGGGAAAACACGGCTAGCAATAGCATCATTCCGTGTGCTACATCAGGGCCAAGAAGAACATGGGAAAACACGGCTAGCAATAGCATAATTCCGTGTGCTACATCAGGGCCAAGAAGAACATGGGAAAACACGGCTAGCAATAGCATCATTCCGTGTGCTACATCAGGGCCAAGAAGAACATGGGAAAACACGGCTAGCAATAGCATAATTCCGTGTGCTACATCAGGGCCAAGAAGAACATGGGAAAACACGGCTAGCAATAGCATCATTCCGTGTGCTACATCAGGGCCAAGAAGAACATGGGAAAACACGGCTAGCAATAGCATCATTCCGTGTGCTACATCAGGGCCAAGAAGAACATGGGAAAACACGGCTAGCAATAGCATAATTCCGTGTGCTACATCAGGGCCAAGAAGAACATGGGAAAACACGGCTAGCAATAGCATCATTCCGTGTGCTACATCAGGGCCAAGAAGAACATGGGAAAACACGGCTAGCAATAGCATCATTCCGTGTGCTACATCAGGGCCAAGAAGAACATGGGAAAACACGGCTAGCAATAGCATCATTCCGTGTGCTACATCAGGGCCAAGAAGAACATGGGAAAACACGGCTAGCAATAGCATCATTCCGTGTGCTACATCAGGGCCAAGAAGAACATGGGAAAACACGGCTAGCAATAGCATCATTCCGTGTGCTACATCAGGGCCAAGAAGAACATGGGAAAACACGGCTAGCAATAGCATAATTCCGTGTGCTACATCAGGGCCAAGAAGAACATGGGAAAACACGGCTAGCAATAGCATAATTCCGTGTGCTACATCAGGGCCAAGAAGAACATGGGAAAACACGGCTAGCAATAGCATCATTCCGTGTGCTACATCAGGGCCAAGAAGAACATGGGAAAACACGGCTAGCAATAGCATAATTCCGTGTGCTACATCAGGGCCAAGAAGAACATGGGAAAACACGGCTAGCAATAGCATAATTCCGTGTGCTACATCAGGGCCAAGAAGAACATGGGAAAACACGGCTAGCAATAGCATAATTCCGGAAAATGACAGCGCCAATGACAGTGTCGCTGCGGAAACCTCCACAATCACGGAAAGTAAAGTTTCGTGACTTGAATATGTACGTGTCGGTACAACAGGACATTCGCACAGACGGTCTTTTAATAAGGTTAACTATTCATGGCTGACTCTGTTTAGTACTAGTTGGTTAGAATTTGACAGCAAAGAGACCATCTATATGAGTTGTTCTTTGCTACTGGTCACAAGTGGGGGTCAGCTCACACGGACGCATTTTTTCAATACAGTCTAGGGGAGAAACTGGTCACAAAGCACCCAGTACATGCCAGAGAGATAGGAGAATCGGCACAATCAAAGAAAATACCAAAATCATTCAATAGATATGGAAATATTAAGATTTACTGTGAAAATGCTAGCAAAAATGGCGTCCAAAAATGGGAACGCACACTTGGTGCGTCTTTGAAGACTTACCTCCCGTTCTGTGTTGTTGATAATAGTCGTGTATGTGCTGTTTTTGTTGAAATAGTATCTAATAAAACTGATGCAGTTCTTGAAATGTTGCAAATTATTGTTGTCTTTGTGAAATGCAAAAGTGTTCTGAGGCGTAATCTGCATACAGCTGATGTCCCACATAGGGTACCCCACTTCGATCAGCGTATCACTCCAAATGAGCTTCATAGCAGAAAAGCAGATACACTACAGTAAAACCTGTCAAATAAGGACACCCTTGGGACCAGACAAAAGTGTCCTTATTCTGCAGGTGTCCTTATTAGACAGGTGCAAGTAAACGCGACAAAGTCAAGTTGAGAGAGAGAGAGAGAGAGTACTGCACATGTACATGTACATTTATAAGAAAAACAGAAGCTGTTTAGATTAAATAGAGAAACATTTAATATTGACTGTTGTAAAACAAGTTTAAAAGCTTTTTATCATATCAACTGTATAAATTTAAATTGTTAAAAAGTTACTGGATCTCATTCATACAACACATTCACATTCACTTCATTCTGCACTCATCAGCTTTTGAAAGAATTTGTCCAGCGTTGTCTGAGTGGACCATTGATGGCAATGTGATTCGCACGTTTGGTTGAAAACCACTCGAACACGGCGTCATTTAGCTCTTCATATTCGGTTGTCTTCTTCGAAACCCATTTCTGGTCAGCACGTCCGTCTCCCGATTCCCACAACTTCATTATTTTTTCCCGGTCGACGCTGATTTTCGAAATCTGCGTTCTCCCACACCCAAGCTCTTGTGCAATCGTTCGGCATGATTTCCCACTTTCCAGTTGTTTGACAACATTTATCCTTTGTTCTAAAGTCAGCGCATTTCTTCCTTTTCTTGAATTTGAATTTCTTGCTGCCATCTTGTTAAACACGAATCACTCTTTCGAAGAGAAGATACATTCACTCATACACTTTCACTTCCGTTCCGCCGAACACGTTCCACGCGTTGGATTGGCTGCCTTGGAACTCTAGCAGCCAATCAAATGCGTCGACTTAAAACACTCACCAAGAATAGACTCTATCGGTATTCCAAGCTCTCGTAATCTCTCGCAAACTTCAGAGCATAGCAAAGCATGCGGTACAGCGATCTCGTGCGAGCTGCACAAGCCAAGGTTCGAAGTTCTCGCGATGTTCAAAGCATAATAACAAATAGCGTGTCTCGCGAGAGCTGCTCAGATACCGAATAATATCAACTGATCGATTTATCGTCTTCTTCGTCGATCGAACTTCCCAGCTTGCTGTGGATGTCCGTATTTAGCAGGTATATGACTTATTATGGACCCAAAATACGTGTCCGCGTCCGTAATGCCGAGGTGGCCGTAACGTACAGGTGTTTTACAGTGTAAAGCAGTCCGTGCCGAGACTGACTGTCCGTATTCTGCGAGTGTCCGCTAAGTCCAGTGACCGTATTTGACAGTTTTCACTGTACCAAAACACTGCATAACAGATCTACAAGTCTGAGCCAGAATCATTGAAATTTACTTTCTGTATAAAATATTGCAATCAAATTTGTTCACGCCGTCACACAAATAACGCAGGTTACCCTCGCCTTCGATTCAAAGTAACTCCAATCTGACTGAATTACCATCGAAACGCAGATGACGAACTGATTCACCACACATTTGTGGTATTTTACACACAAATTTCAACTGTGTTGTTTCGCGATAAACAGCCATAAACAAACAAATGTGGCGCCGTCACGTCGCCTCGGAGGGAATAACGCAGGTGACCAAGACTTGTTTCCGATACCTGTCTGATTAAAATCATCGTTTTTTTCATGAATGACGGCTCTTTGGCAGATCTGGTGAGTTGGAAACTGTCTATGAATGTTTCATTTAATGTCAAATGCGTACATTCTTGTCGATATTGTTACCTTTGGGCTCATAAATTAAGTCAATCGTCGTGTTGTCCGAAAGTGACTTTTGTCAGCATAGAACTTACCGTACTTTCCGGGTCATAAGGCGCGACTTTTTTCCTCGAGTTCGACCCCTGCGTCTTGTATAACGAAGCGCCTAATCCGTGTATGAAATACGAAAAAAAATCAAAGAGACCACCTGAGTACCAGTCAAACAACTTGTGATAATGCATGTTTCAGCTACTAGGTACTGCCCTGGCCAAGTTTCCTCGAGCTCTCAAGCCACCCAGCTATCACAATGGACCTGCCTTTGATCTCGCGGCACACACAGAGCACACATATTTCCACTCTGTTAAACTCACTGACCCCGGTGCAGGAAGTGTTTCCTCTCTCAGATATGACAGGGGAACCACCTCTCATGGCAAAAACTGGGTCATTTCCACTCTGTATTCTTCCTTTGATGTGCGGCTTATTTTCATTCTTCGACCGTTTGTTACCGGTATACTTTTTCAATTTTGGTGCGCCCTATCGGCCCCCTGCGCCCAATGGGTGACTGGATTACAATTTTTGTTAAAAAGAAGGGGGTGCGCCTTATGCGCTGTAGCGCCTTGTCACCCGGAAAGTACGGTACTGTGCTTTGATCATTGACTGAGAAGAATCTTCCGATGACACTAGTTCATTTCACTACACGACTGCAGTTCTGCAAGGAAACTTATGGCAGGGGAAATAAGTTTAACTGAAGACGAATAAGCGGAGTAACTGTTCTTCAACGGATTGCTCTCACTGATCTAAATATTTAGATCTTGTCGTCTGCTAGTCTGCTAGTAAGTAGTCTTCGGTCGTGTGAAAGTCACATCTATTTCGACTGTGTGCATCGATCCGTGTAGTGAAATGTTGATCTTTGATGATTTGGCAACATAACTTCGCTAAAATGTGCTTCGAGTGTATCTCCCCGTTAACCGCATTTGAAAACGTCTTTTAACAAGACCATTCGACAGCCCAAACGGGGAGGATCCTCGATAGCTCCAAGGGTATATAATGTTTTCCGCCGTTTTTTGAAGAATCCTTTCAAATTTGCTATTCCAAAAGTACCCTATGACACGACTCGAGTGGCAAAGAACATTCTCTGCAATTCCTGTCTCAGTCCGTGCAGCCGTTTCGGGTCCTATCGTCATCATACAAACATACACACAGACACACAAGAACCAGCTTTAAAAGTTAGATTATGTAGGAACCATGTGAACCAGTGATTTTTTCTTATGTACAACAGATACTACAGTATTTCTGCTTTATGGAAAGCAATATTTCAAAAACAAAACTAGAGATTTGAATTTTGACCACTTTTCCCCCTTTCTGTCACCAGTACTGAAGAACAACTCATATAGGTAAACTGTTTTGTCGAATATGTCGAGAAAAAGCTCTGTCAGGAAATCATGCAGTATGTGTGCCAATCAAAGTAAGAGTGTTGAAGTTTTGGGTTGCTTTTTAGTTTGTTTGTTTCTTTTTTGTGTGTGTCCTGTTTAAACAAAAGTAATAAAACAATATACGCACACAATGTTGGTGCATATATTGATATGTGTGTGTGATCATAATTTTGTGTTTTGCACAAAATTATAATGTCCTATTAAAATGTCTGAAAGCAGTCAAATGTCCTATTGATGCCGAAGAGCTCAGGACATTTGTCCTATAGGTATGAATTTGTAGCAACATCCCTGCCTTACAGGCTGTGATGGCAAAAGATGACACAGTGAGGTACAGGGTTTATCAGGTAAGTCTGTCGCATCATCATCAGGGATGAAAATTCTCCGTTTTTTCCGACTTTTCCGTTTAGTTTCAATGGGCCATCCGATTTATTTGTGCGATTCCGGTTTTTTGACGGTACGGTTTCTGTTTAAAGACGAACAGTCTCATCCTTCTCAAACAAAATGGCGAGCGCGAAAGTTCTCCAACGTGACAAGGATCGACTTCCCGATTCATGCTCCAAGAACAAATTCCGATGGGATTGGATGGACAAACACATCGATGATGTTCGAGTTGGGGACGTTATCCGAAAATTGGACGAGGAAGGCGTGGTGAAGTGCGTGTGTTGCGGAAAAAACATTAAGTATGGTCAGGCCTGAAAGTCTCGGTCATTGTTTTTTGAGCGGGCCGAGACTAGTTGGCAGTCGTGTCGTAGATTGTTGACACTCACTCTCTCTCTCTCTCTCTCTCTCTCTCTCTCTCTCTCTCTCTCTCTCTCTCTCTCTCTCTCTCTCTCTCTCTCTCTCTGTCTCTCTCTTTATTTTGCACCCACTGACCTTTTTTTTCCCGGGGCAGCATGCCCCTGGACCCCCCCCCCCCCCCCCCCTAGTAGTCTGAAAGTGATATAAAATTATATATATATATATATATATTTCATGACAATACCAGCTTGTTGTAATCCCTTTTTAATGCCTGAAAAAGAAGTAGATTTGCTTTCAAATGAGCACCAGATTGCTTCATTTTGTATGTATTTTGGGGCCATGTTTGAATCCAATTTTAAGGCTCAGATAGCCCCAGATTGCACCAAATTGCACCTTTGAAAAAAAAATTTCCGGGGGGGCATGCCCCCGGACCCCCCTAGAAGTCTTGGCGCTTTGCGCCTGCGAAACTTGGCGCTACGCGCCTTCGAATTTTTTTTTCAGTTTTTTTTTTCCTTCAGTTTTCATCCCTGCATCATGTACAGTGGTCCTATTTTTGAAACCTTACAGGCTGTGATGGCAAAAGATGACACAGTGAGGTACAGGGTTTATCAGGTAAGTCTGTCACATCATGTGACAGTGGTCCTTTTTTTGAAACCTTACAGGCTGTGATGGCAAAGGATGACACAGTGAGGTACAGGGTTTATCAGGTAAGTCTGTCACATCATCATGTGACAGTGGTCCTATTTTTGAAACCTTACAGGCTGTGATGGCAAAGGATGACACAGTGAGGTACAGGGTTTATCAGGTAAGTCTGTTACATCATCATGTGACAGTGGTCCTATTTTTGAAACCTTACAGGCTGTGATGGCAAAAGATGACACTGTAAGGTACAGGGTTTATCAGGTAAGTCTGTCACATCATGTGACAGTGGTCCTATTTTTGAAACCTTACAGGCTGTGATGGCAAAAGATGACACTGTAAGGTACAGGGTTTATCAGGTAAGTCTGTCACATCATCATGTACAGTGGTCCTATTTTTGAAACCTTACAGGCTGTGATGGCAAAGGATGACACTGTAAGGTACAGGGTTTATCAGGTAAGTCTGTTACATCATCATGTGACAGTGGTCCTTTTTTTGAAACCTTACAGGCTGTGATGGCAAAGGATGACACAGTGAGGTACAGGGTTTATCAGGTAAGTCTGTTACATCATCATGTGACAGTGGTCCTATTTTTGAAACCTTACAGGCTGTGATGGCAAAGGATGACACTGTAAGGTACAGGGTTTATCAGGTAAGTCTGTCACATCATCATGTAAGAATGAACCAGGCAGAAAGGCAGAACGCCTTTCAGTTGAAACATGCACACTCAAATTTGCTTGCGTTTTCTTCCCCGTCAATGCACCTCCATCTCAATGCACTTCCATCTCAGTGCACCTCCATCTCAGTGCACCTCCATCTCAGTGCACCTCCATCTCAATGCACCTCCATCTCAATGCACCTCCATCTCAATGCACCTCCATCTCAATGCACCTCCATCTCAATGCACCTCCATCTCAATGCACCTCCATCGTGTCACTGAATGGAAACATAGTTACATGAAACTGGTTCTGTTGTGAGAAATATAAACTTTGAAAAGAGAATGTTAATGTTACAGCCAGGTAAGGGTTAATGTTACAGCCAGGTTAATGTTACAGCCAGGTTAATGTCACAGCCAGGTTAATGTCACAGCCAGGTTAATGTCACAGCCAGGTTAATGTCACAGCCAGGTTAATGTCACAGCCAGGTTAATGTCACAGCCAGGTAACATGTACACAGTGGACACTCCCCCCTTTTAAGACCTCCACAAATCTGTCAAAATCAGATCTTAAAACGAAGGGAGTGGTAAAATAGGGGTACATTGTCAGAGAATCTGTGAAAACAGGGTCTTAAAGGGAAGAGTCTCAAATTGGGGGGTCTTAAAGGGCTAGGAGTCTCAAATTGGGGGGTCTTGAAGGGGGGTTCCCCTGTATAATGCAACAGAGTGACAGCACTCTCACTCTCACTCTCACTCTCACTCTCACGTTTTTATTCGTCTTCAAACAGCTGGTGGTTCAGATCAGCACCATATCTCCTGAGGCCCTAGAGATGTCCAGTCAGACGGGAGTGCTGACGAAGCTGATTAACGAGATGCAGACGGACGACATCCTGCTTCAGCTGAACTGTCTGGAACTTCTGTCGGACCTGGCCCAGACATCCCAGGGTCTGACCTTCCTTGACCAGCAGGGGACTGTCAAGCGCCTGGAGGAAATGATGGCCACGGTGGGAGAGAGTCCTTTTGGACCCTACCTTTTGCCTGGTGAGTTTGGTCTGATTGGCTGATAAACTTGATATAAAGTTTCTTTGATAAACAGTAGAACTAGAAGCTGCGATGACAGGACATTGATGTGACTAGTGAACATTTTCCCTACATTACTCATGATGGCCTGTCAGTGTCAGTCATACAGTGGAACCCCCCCTTTAAAGACCAACAATCTGGTCTGATTGGCTGATAAACTTGATGTCAAGACCTTTGATAAACAGTAGAAGTAGCGATGACAGGACATTGATGTAACTTGTGAACAGTGTCCCTACATTACTGATGATGGCCTGTCAGTGTCAGTCATACAGTGGTGGCCTGTCAGTGTCAGTCATACAGTGGTGGCCTGTCAGTGTCAGTCATACAGTGGTGGCCTGTCAGTGTCAGTCATACAGTGGTGGCCTGTCAGTGTCAGTCATACAGTGGTGGCCTGTCAGTGTCAGTCATACAGTGGTGGCCTGTCAGTGTCAGTCATACAGTGGTGGCCTGTCAGTGTCAGTCATACAGTGGTGGCCTGTCAGTGTCAGTCATACAGTGGTGGCCTGTCAGTGTCAGTCATACAGTGGTGGCCTGTCAGTGTCAGTCATACAGTGGTGGCCTGTCAGTGTCAGTCATACAGTGGTGGCCTGTCAGTGTCAGTCATACAGTGGTGGCCTGTCAGTGTCAGTCATACAGTGGTGGCCTGTCAGTGTCAGTCATACAGTGGTGGCCTGTCAGTGTCAGTCATACAGTGGTGGCCTGTCAGTGTCAGTCATACAGTGGTGGCCTGTCAGTGTCAGTCGTACAGTGGTGGCCTGTCAGTGTCAGTCGTACAGTGGTGGCCTGTCAGTGTCAGTCATACAGTGGTGGCCTGTCAGTGTCAGTCATACAGTGGTGGCCTGTCAGTGTCAGTCATACAGTGGTGGCCTGTCAGTGTCAGTCATACAGTGGTGGCCTGTCAGTGTCAGTCATACAGTGGTGGCCTGTCAGTGTCAGTCATACAGTGGTGGCCTGTCAGTGTCAGTCATACAGTGGTGGCCTGTCAGTGTCAGTCATACAGTGGTGGCCTGTCAGTGTCAGTCATACAGTGGTGGCCTGTCAGTGTCAGTCATACAGTGGTGGCCTGTCAGTGTCAGTCATACAGTGGTGGCCTGTCAGTGTCAGTCGTACAGTGGTGGCCTGTCAGTGTCAGTCATACAGTGGTGGCCTGTCAGTGTCAGTCATACAGTGGTGGCCTGTCAGTGTCAGTCATACAGTGGTGGCCTGTCAGTGTCAGTCATACAGTGGAACCCCCCCTTTAAAAAGGAGGGAGTCATAAAAAGGAGGGAGTCGTAAAATGGAGGGAGTCGTAAAATGGAGGGAGTTGTAAAAAGGAGGGAGTCGTAAAAAGGAGGGAGTCGTAAAAAGGAGGGTGTCTTAAAATGGAGGGAGTCGTAAAATGGAGGGTGTCGTAAAATGGAGGGTGTCGTAAAATGGAGGGTGTCGTAAAATGGAGGGTGTCTTAAAAAGGAGGGAGTCGTAAAAGTATTGAAAAGGAGGGAGTCGTAAAAAGGAGGGAGTCGTAAAAAGGAGGGTGTCTTAAAAAGGAGGGAGTCATAAAAAGGTGGGAGTTGTAAAAAGGAGGGAGTCGGAGTCGTAAAATGGAGGGAGAGGGAGTCGTATAAAGGAGGGAGTCGTAAAATGGAGGGAGGGAGTCGTAAAATGGAGGGAGGGAGTCGTAAAATGGAGGGAGGGAGTCGTAAAATGGAGGGAGGGAGTCGTTAAAAGGAGGGAGTCGTTAAAATGGAGGGAGTCGTTATCGTTAGAATGGAGGGAGTCGTAAAAAGGAAAAGGTGGGAGTCGTAAAAAGGAGGGAGTCGTTAAAATGGAGGGAGTCGTTATCGTTAGAATGGAGAAGTCGTAAAAAGGAAAAGGTGGGAGTCGTAAAAAGGAGGGAGTCGTAAAATGGAGGTAAATGTTGACGGTGTGAACAGAAAAGCTGAATAAGCAAAAAACGGAGGAAGTCTTAAATTAGGGGGTGTCAATATGTCAAGTTTCTTGTGAAATGTCTCGGGTTTGACATGGTAAAGTTAATTTGATTAAATTAGGGGGTGTCAATATGTCAAGTTTCTTGTGAAATGTCTCGGGTTTGACATGGTAAAGTTAATTGGATTAAATTAGGGGGTGTCAATATGTCAAGTTTCTTGTGAAATGTCTCGGGTTTGACATGGTAAAGTTAATTGGATTAAATTAGGGGGTGTCAATATGTCAAGTTTCTTGTGAAATGTCTCGGGTTTGACATGGTAAAGTTAATTGGATTAAATTAGGGGGTGTCAATATGTCAAGTTTCTTGTGAAATGTCTCGGGTTTGACATGGTAAAGTTAATTTGATTAAATTAGGGGGTGTCAATATGTCAAGTTTCTTGTGAAATGTCTCGGGTTTGACATGGTAAAGTTAATTTGATTAAATTAGGGGGTGTCAATATGTCAAGTTTCTTGTGAAATGTCTCGGGTTTGACATGGTAAAGTTAATTTGATTAAATTAGGGGGTGTCAATATGTCAAGTTTCTTGTGAAATGTCTCGGGTTTGACATGGTAAAGTTAATTGGATTAAATTAGGGGGTGTCAATATGTCAAGTTTCTTGTGAAATGTCTCGGGTTTGACATGGTAAAGTTAATTGGATTAAATTAGGGGGTGTCAATATGTCAAGTTTCTTGTGAAATGTCTCGGGTTTGACATGGTAAAGTTAATTGGATTAAATTAGGGGGTCACAATATGTCAAGTTTCTTGTGAAATGTCTCGGGTTTGACATGGTGAAGTTAATTGGATTAAATTAGGGGGTCACAATATGTCAAGTTTCTTGTGAAATGTCTCGGGTTTGACATGGTAAAGTTAATTTGATGTACAGTGGAACCCCACTTTAACTTAAGACTCCCTCCCATTTAACTTAAGACTCCCTCCCATTTAACTTAAGACTCCCTCCCATTTAACTTAAGACTCCCTCCCATTTAACTTAAGACTCCCTCCCATTTAACTTAAGACTCCCTCCCATTTAAAACCCTGTTTTCTCAGATTTTCTGTTCATAACTTCTGTAAATTTACCCCCATTGTAAGACTCCCTCCTTTTTACATTCAGTCAAGTAATGACTGAATATTTTAATGAGAGCGGAGAGCGAGGTTTGTATCCCCAGGTATATGTGTGTGTGTGCATCTGTGTGTGTGTGAAGCATATCTCGAAAACTACCAGACACATTTTCATGAAAATTGATGTTCACATTTTTAAAAGCATTTGCTTGTGTGGTTTTTTTCTTTACAAGAAACATAACATTTTAATTGTAACTCCACTTTTTTACAGGCTTTTTGAAATTCTTTGGTGGGCTGGCTCGTTTCCATCCCAAAGAAGTGCTGAGCCATTTCCAGGTGTTCCTGAACCTGTTGTTTGATGCCATCAATGACAAGGGGGACCCCAGTATGAAGTGTTTAGCCATCGACACCCTCGGCTCCATCAGCAGCACTCCAGAAGGCAAGAGTGCACTGGAGAAACAAGGTGTGTGTACTCCATTAGTAATGCCGACCCCCACCCCCCAAAAAAATTCCTTGTTTCTGATTCCCCAATCAACCTGATTTTTTTCATCCTAACTTCAAATGTGATGTGGACTTCAAATTCAATTGTAATTCAATCAAGTTGGCGTTTTAATGAAACAGATCCTGTGATTGGTCAGAATGCCCCAACTCATTAAAAATTACCGGTCATTAATTACACATTAACCTGCTTCCATTTGAAACTTCGAGGTCGTCATCGGGGATTGACGCCCGACCAAAGGTAATTGAAGCTTCTCGAAGTTTCAAATGGAAGCATGTTAATGTTATTGTAATTCAATCTGACGACGATCTCTTTCCTGCTTTCATGCGATGGTAAACAGACAGAATTGGTTCTGTTCTGTTCACACACTACGTTCAGTCCACCTACCTGCAAGGGTCAAGTCCCAAGAAATATGTTTCTGTATTCCTGTCGTATCACTCTCCTCCTGTTTTGTTTTCTTTCACATACATTTTCCCATCTTTTTTGACGGGTTTCTGGACAGCAAACTCTAAAACAAATTCTTTTCGTCACAAAAGCGATCTTTGGAATGACTGACGTAGTCCGGAAGAATTCATGCATCAACTTACGTCACATATTCAACGTCATCACTTCGCATACCTTATGGTCTCGGTATTTCGTTGGCCTTCATATTTCCTACTTGTTAAATGACCCTCAAAGCTAACCGAGACTAGTTGAGGTATCAATGCGCCTCGTCAGCAGGTGGTTAATGGCTTTTTTAGCGAGTGGTTATCGACAATTAATGACCGGTAATTTATAATGAGTTGGGGCATTCTGACCAATCACAGGACCTGTTTCATTAAAACGCCAACTTGATTGAATTACAATTGTCGATAACCATTCGCTAAAAAAACCATTAACCACCTGCTGGCGAGGCACATTGATACAACCTCAACTAGTCTCGGTTAGCTTTGAGGGTAATTTTACAAGTAGGAAATATGAAGGCCAACGAAATACCGAGACCATAAGGTATGCGAAGTGATGACGTCGAATACGTGACGTAAGTTGATGCATGAATTCTTCCGGAATACGTCGGTCAATTCCAAAGATCGCTTTTGTGATGAAAAGAATTTGTCCACAATGACGACCTCAACGTTTCAAATGGAAGCATGTTAATGTGTAATTAAAATAAAAAACATAAATGAAGTGATGAGCTGGTCAGCATTATTGGTTTTGGTTTCCGATCAAAGGGTCACTCAGAGATTTCGTGATGAGATCGTTGAGGTGGCTTTGCAGCATTCTCTGTACTCTTTAGCACACAAGGTTAAATTGGTGCATTCATTCGCTCGAGTAGTTTGATTGACAGGGAAAAGACTGTACAACAACATGCTTTGTTGTTTGTGTTTCAGGCAATACAATGACAGGGACTCAGACTCTACATGTTTTGTTGTTTGTGTTTCAGGCAATACAATGACAGGGACTCTACAATGGCATGTTTTGTTGTTTGTGTTTCAGGCAATACAATGACAGGGACTCTACAATGGCATGTTTTGTTGTTTGTGTTTCAGGCAGTACAATGACAGGGACTCAGACTCTACAATGGCATGTTTTGTTGTTTGTGTTTCAGGCAGTACAATGACAGGGACTCAGACTCTACATGTTTTGTTGTTTGTGTTTCAGGCAGTACAATGACAGGGACTCAGACTCTACAATGGCATGTTTTGTTGTTTGTGTTTCAGGCAATACAATGACAGGGACTCGGACTCTACAATGGCATGTTTTGTTGTTTGTGTTTCAGGCAATACAATGACAGGGACTCAGACTCTACATGTTTTGTTGTTTGTGTTTCAGGCAGTACAATGACAGGGACTCAGACTCTACAATGGCATGTTTTGTTGTTTGTGTTTCAGGCAATACAATGACAGGGACTCAGACTCTACAATGGCATGTTTTGTTGTTTGTGTTTCAGGCAGTACAATGACAGGGACTCAGACTCTACAATGGCATGTTTTGTTGTTTGTGTTTCAGGCAATACAATGACAGGGACTCAGACTCTACATGTTTTGTTGTTTGTGTTTCAGGCAGTACAATGACAGGGACTCAGACTCTACAATGGCATGTTTTGTTGTTTGTGTTTCAGGCAATACAATGACAGGGACTCAGACTCTACATGTTTTGTTGTTTGTGTTTCAGGCAGTACAATGACAGGGACTCAGACTCTACATGTTTTGTTGTTTGTGTTTCAGGCAGTACAATGACAGGGACTCAGACTCTACATGTTTTGTTGTTTGTGTTTCAGGCAGTACAATGACAGGGACTCAGACTCTACAATGGCATGTTTTGTTGTTTGTGTTTCAGGCAGTACAATGGCAGGGACTCAGACTCTACAATGGCATGTTTTGTTGTTTGTGTTTCAGGCAGTACAATGACAGGGACTCAGACTCTACATGTTTTGTTGTTTGTGTTTCAGGCAGTACAATGACAGGGACTCAGACTCTACATGTTTTGTTGTTTGTGTTTCAGGCAATACAATGACAGGGACTCAGACTCTACAATGGCATGTTTTGTTGTTTGTGTTTCAGGCAATACAATGACAGGGACTCAGACTCTACATGTTTTGTTGTTTGTGTTTCAGGCAATACAATGACAGGGACTCAGACTCTACAATGGCATGTTTTGTTGTTTGTGTTTCAGGCAGTACAATGACAGGGACTCGGACTCTACAATGGCATGTTTTGTTGTTTGTGTTTCAGGCAATACAATGACAGGGACTCAGACTCTACAATGGCATGTTTTGTTGTTTGTGTTTCAGGCAGTACAATGACAGGGACTCAGACTCTACATGTTTTGTTGTTTGTGTTTCAGGCAATACAATGACAGGGACTCAGACTCTACAATGGCATGTTTTGTTGTTTGTGTTTCAGGCAATACAATGACAGGGACTCGGACTCTACATGTTTTGTTGTTTGTGTTTCAGGCAGTACAATGACAGGGACTCAGACTCTACAATGGCATGTTTTGTTGTTTGTGTTTCAGGCAATACAATGACAGGGACTCAGACTCTACAATGGCATGTTTTGTTGTTTGTGTTTCAGGCAATACAATGACAGGGACTCAGACTCTACAATGGCATGTTTTGTTGTTTGTGTTTCAGGCAATACAATGACAGGGACTCAGACTCTACAATGGCATGTTTTGTTGTTTGTGTTTCAGGCAGTACAATGACAGGGACTCAGACTCTACATGTTTTGTTGTTTGTGTTTCAGGCAGTACAATGACAGGGACTCAGACTCTACAATGGCATGTTTTGTTGTTTGTGTTTCAGGCAGTACAATGACAGGGACTCAGACTCTACATGTTTTGTTGTTTGTGTTTCAGGCAATACAATGACAGGGACTCAGACTCTACAATGGCATGTTTTGTTGTTTGTGTTTCAGGCAATACAATGACAGGGACTCAGACTCTACAATGGCATGTTTTGTTGTTTGTGTTTCAGGCAGTACAATGACAGGGACTCAGACTCTACATGTTTTGTTGTTTGTGTTTCAGGCAATACAATGACAGGGACTCAGACTCTACAATGGCATGTTTTGTTGTTTGTGTTTCAGGCAGTACAATGACAGGGACTCGGACTCTACAATGGCATGTTTTGTTGTTTGTGTTTCAGGCAATACAATGACAGGGACTCTACATGTTTTGTTGTTTGTGTTTCAGGCAGTACAATGACAGGGACTCAGACTCTACATGTTTTGTTGTTTGTGTTTCAGGCAATACAATGACAGGGACTCAGACTCTACAATGGCATGTTTTGTTGTTTGTGTTTCAGGCAGTACAATGACAGGGACTCAGACTCTACAATGGCATGTTTTGTTGTTTGTGTTTCAGGCAGTACAATGACAGGGACTCGGACTCTACAATGGCATGTTTTGTTGTTTGTGTTTCAGGCAATACAATGACAGGGACTCAGACTCTACAATGGCATGTTTTGTTGTTTGTGTTTCAGGCAATACAATGACAGGGACTCAGACTCTACATGTTTTGTTGTTTGTGTTTCAGGCAATACAATGACAGGGACTCAGACTCTACAATGGCATGTTTTGTTGTTTGTGTTTCAGGCAGTACAATGACAGGGACTCAGACTCTACAATGGCATGTTTTGTTGTTTGTGTTTCAGGCAATACAATGACAGGGACTCGGACTCTACAATGGCATGTTTTGTTGTTTGTGTTTCAGGCAATACAATGACAGGGACTCAGACTCTACAATGGCATGTTTTGTTGTTTGTGTTTCAGGCAGTACAATGACAGGGACTCAGACTCTACAATGGCATGTTTTGTTGTTTGTGTTTCAGGCAGTACAATGACAGGGACTCAGACTCTACAATGGCATGTTTTGTTGTTTGTGTTTCAGGCAGTACAATGACAGGGACTCAGACTCTACAATGGCATGTTTTGTTGTTTGTGTTTCAGGCAATACAATGACAGGGACTCAGACTCTACAATGGCATGTTTTGTTGTTTGTGTTTCAGGCAATACAATGACAGGGACTCAGACTCTACATGTTTTGTTGTTTGTGTTTCAGGCAGTACAATGACAGGGACTCAGACTCTACATGTTTTGTTGTTTGTGTTTCAGGCAATACAATGACAGGGACTCAGACTCTACAATGGCATGTTTTGTTGTTTGTGTTTCAGGCAATACAATGACAGGGACTCAGACTCTACATGTTTTGTTGTTTGTGTTTCAGGCAATACAATGACAGGGACTCAGACTCTACAATGGCATGTTTTGTTGTTTGTGTTTCAGGCAGTACAATGACAGGGACTCAGACTCTACATGTTTTGTTGTTTGTGTTTCAGGCAGTACAATGACAGGGACTCAGACTCTACAATGGCATGTTTTGTTGTTTGTGTTTCAGGCAGTACAATGACAGGGACTCAGACTCTACATGTTTTGTTGTTTGTGTTTCAGGCAATACAATGACAGGGACTCAGACTCTACAATGGCATGTTTTGTTGTTTGTGTTTCAGGCAATACAATGACAGGGACTCAGACTCTACAATGGCATGTTTTGTTGTTTGTGTTTCAGGCAATACAATGACAGGGACTCAGACTCTACAATGGCATGTTTTGTTGTTTGTGTTTCAGGCAATACAATGACAGGGACTCAGACTCTACAATGGCATGTTTTGTTGTTTGTGTTTCAGGCAGTACAATGACAGGGACTCAGACTCTACAATGGCATGTTTTGTTGTTTGTGTTTCAGGCAATACAATGACAGGGACTCGGACTCTACAATGGCATGTTTTGTTGTTTGTGTTTCAGGCAGTACAATGACAGGGACTCAGACTCTACAATGGCATGTTTTGTTGTTTGTGTTTCAGGCAATACAATGACAGGGACTCAGACTCTACATGTTTTGTTGTTTGTGTTTCAGGCAATACAATGACAGGGACTCAGACTCTACATGTTTTGTTGTTTGTGTTTCAGGCAATACAATGACAGGGACTCAGACTCTACAATGGCATGTTTTGTTGTTTGTGTTTCAGGCAGTACAATGACAGGGACTCAGACTCTACAATGGCATGTTTTGTTGTTTGTGTTTCAGGCAATACAATGACAGGGACTCAGACTCTACAATGGCATGTTTTGTTGTTTGTGTTTCAGGCAGTACAATGACAGGGACTCAGACTCTACAATGGCATGTTTTGTTGTTTGTGTTTCAGGCAATACAATGACAGGGACTCAGACTCTACAATGGCATGTTTTGTTGTTTGTGTTTCAGGCAATACAATGACAGGGACTCAGACTCTACAATGGCATGTTTTGTTGTTTGTGTTTCAGGAAATACAATGACCGAGTGCCTGGCAAACCTGGGCAAGATCATCAAGAACTCCCCCAGTGACATGCGAGCTAGGGCGCTCGTAACTCTGGCAAATCTTTTGAAAATTCAGGTTAGTGCTCAAGTTGCTGCTGATAGACGTTTTCTGGATATTACTCTGTCGGGATTTTGTAGCATTGTGGCAGAGTTTTACTGACCGAAGCCGATAGCGACAAACTGGTTATAAAGCAAGCATGCTACCGACCGAGCTACACCTTTGCCCCCCAACTAAGAGATGTCTACTGCTAATAGTTGTTTCTCAGTTATTCTTGAAGTTTGCCCAATACATAAATATATTCATGTGTTTAAAGTGTGTGATAGTCATTGTGGTCGAAGTGAGTGATATGATAATGATATAAGTGAGAAATGAAAAAGGAGATGTTTAGCAATGTTGAAGAGAAAACTTCAAGCAATGTATGATTCAATTTCAAGTTGGAGTAACTATCAAGGGTACACAAGAAATGGCACTGAAAAAGTGTTCAGAAAAATAAATGTTCTTCATTCATTCAGATCATTTATTGATTTATTCATTGATTTAATGATTCATTTATTCATTCATTTATTCATTCTTTTATCTGTTTATTTATTTATTTATTCATTTTCTAATTTATTTATTCATTCATCAATCAATTTGCCCACACAGGTGGCCGACCAGACAGAAGAGCTTCTTCGCATCACACAAAACTGGTTCAGCAGAATTTGCGCCAACCCTTTCGAGGTCATCTGGAACATTGCCAAGCAACCCTTCTCCGACCTCAAGGTCCCCGCCATGCTGGTCCTGCAGAGCCTGGCCTTGACCCCCTGGGGTCAGCAGCTCATGAATAATGCAGCAGGCTTCAAGGAGTATTTGTTAGACCGTGCCATGGAGAATACGAAGGAGGGTAAAGAAGCCAAGTTTCACGTTGTCCAAGCTATCGCGGAGTCGCCCACCACAGCGGACATTTTCGGCCGGCCATATTACATGCAGGTGACGGAGTTTTTCCGCCAGGGGGCGTTCTTTGTGCAAGCGCAGTCGGAGGTTGCGTACGAGGAGTCTTAGTGGTGGCACCGGCAGCTGCCTTTGTGTTGTGATACCTGAGTCATGGTAGATGGTTTCTTGTGATACCTGAGTCATGGTACATGGTTTCTTGTGATACCTGAGTCATGGTAGATGGTTTCTTGTGATACCTGAGTCATGGTACATGGTTTCTTGTGATACCTGAGTCATGGTAGATGGTTTCCTTTCTAGTGGCTGAGATACCTGAGTCATGGTACATGGTTTCTTGTGATACCTGAGTCATGGTAGATGGTTTCCTTTCTAGTGGCTGAGATACCTGAGTCATGGTAGATGGTTTCCTTTCTAGTGGCTGAGATACCTGAGTCATGGTAGACGGTTTTCTTTCTAGTGGCTGAGATACCTGAGTCATGGTACATGGTTTCCTTTCTAGTGGCTGAGATACCTGAGTCATGGTAGATGGTTTCCTTTCTAGTGGCTGAGATACCTGAGTCATGGTAGACGGTTTCCTTTCTAGTGGCTGAGATACCTGAGTCATGGTAGACGGTTTTCTTTCTAGTGGCTGAGATACCTGAGTCATGGTACATGGTTTCCTTTCTAGTGGCTGAGATACCTGAGTCATTGTACATGGTTTCTTGTGTTACCTGAGTCATGGTAGATGGTTTCCTTTCTAGTGGCTGAGAAGAACAGTGGTCTGCTGCGAGAATTAGTTTTTTGTAAGTTTGCTTTTGTTTATTCTGTTTGCGTCTTTGTAAGAAGATATTTTTGGGTATTTGCTGTCTGGGGTAGTTTGATATTTTTTTGCTATTTGCTGTGATTGGTAGCATACTGTAGAAGTACATGAGATTTTTGATATAATTAGAACAAGCACTCCTTACTGCTCTGTTTCTCCCGCACGTGGAAAGTAAAGTATGCTTGGTGCCCACCCACCACAAATAAGACTACATTTTGCTTGCTTGGTTGAAAGCAAGATGTCCAGATGTCCAGTTCGGTATCAATCAGACTTGTGTTTCATTTGTAACCAGTCATTTAAACATGCAGTTTTTAGACGGTGGTTATTTAGTTTCTGATGGAATGCACATTAAGATACCCATGTGCAAAACAGACTTGTGTTTGTATAATGGTGAATTTAGCTGAGCAACACGCAAAACGCTCAGGTCCTTCTTCAGTTGTTAGCTCAGATGGCCTGTTTTGTTTTCAATGAATTGGCTTCCCGAGCTACTTGCATAATCAGTCGGTACAGCGTAAGAATTAGAAAGCTCATTCTTCTTCTCAGCCAAACAAATGTAGAACAAAGTTTTTGGTAACTTGTGCAAATAATGTTAAACTTAAAGGAAAACGTAACGATGTTGTGTGAGTGATATAACTTTGTATTGTTGACATTGTGCCTAAAATGATTAAAACTGTTGACATTACCGCGGAGATATCCTGCTTGTAAAACTGTGGACATTACCGCGCAAAAATCCTGCTTGTAAAACTGTTGTCATTATTGCGCAGAAATCTTTGTTGTGGGGATAGGTAAGCTTGATATAGAACTAGAAGACATGCTCATTCTGACATTTCTAACAGAACAATATATATTTGTTGAAATTTTCCCTTTCCTGCAGAGCACGTTCTGAATATGTAATGCATTTTGCTTTTAAATATGCTTGCATGTGTGTGTGCGTGACTTAAGTATGGGCAAGTAGTTAGAATGGTGTGATATGCGTGTGGTTCTGTGTATTTAAGAATGATTTACAACACTGCTTAGGATGATAAATTTCATTTACCGCTTATTTTTTAAACATTTTTTTTATAAAGGTTTAGGTAGTGTAAAAAGTCACTTTACTTTTACAATACAATACAATACAATACAATACAATAATCTTTATTCATCTCTAAAAGAGAAATTACAAGCTCGACTGTGTGTCTGTAAAATCAATCAACCATGCATGTAGTAACATTCAATAGACTAAGTCATTTTCAGAAATATTGATTTATGGGTTGTTTTTTTGTGTGCATGAATGCAGTTATTTTCAACTTCAAGCTATTTTCATAATCAGGTCTTGATTTATCTTCTTCCTGGTGCTATATGGTTCTCTGAAAAGAAAAAAGAGAAAATGCCTTGTCACATTATGTTATTGACTATGTGTATTGCTTTTGGAGACTATTTTTGTGGAAGTGTGTGTGTGTGTGTGCCTGTTTAAGTGTGCGTTTGTGTGTGTGTGTGTGTGCCTGTTTAAGTGTGCGTTTGTGTGTGTGTGTGTGCCTGTTTAAGTGTGCGTGTATACGTTTGTGTTTGGGTGTTTCCTCTTTGATTTGCGGTTGGTCTTTTCCTACTTTCCTGCAATTTGTTTCAATGAGCCCTAATTGCTTTAAAAAAAACGAAACCAAAAGAGAGCTTCCACACACACACACACAGGATTTTCACAGTTGCTGTAACGAAAACCCCACACATTTAGGTACAGATATTTACAATTTGTTTTTAAAAAAGCATCAACATGGAGCCACAGTGATCACCCTCAAACACCATCCCATATTTCAACATGGAGCCACAGTGATCACCCTCAAACACCATCCCATATTTCAACATGGAGCCACAGTTATCACCCTCAAACACCATCCCATATTTCAACATGGAGCCACAGTGATCACCCTCAAACACCATCCCATATTTCAACATGGAGCCACAGTTATCACCCTCAAACACCATCCCATATTTCAACATGGAGCCACAGTGATCACCCTCAAACACCATCCCATATTTCAACATGGAGCCACAGTGATCACCCTCAAACACCATCCCATATTTCAACATGGAGCCACAGTTATCACCCTCAAACACCATCCCATATTTCAACATGGAGCCACAGTGATCACCCTCAAACACCATCCCATATTTCAACATGGAGCCACAGTGATCACCCTCAAACACCATCCCATATTTCAAGCTAAGCCACAGTTATCACCCTCAAACACCATCCCATATTTCAACATGGAGCCACAGTGATCACCCTCAAACACCATCCCATATTTCAAGCTAAGCCACAGTGATCACCCTCAAACACCATCCCATATTTCAACATGGAGCCACAGTTATCACCCTCAAACACCATCCCATATTTCAACATGGAGCCACAGTGATCACCCTCAAACACCATCCCATATTTCAACATGGAGCCACAGTTATCACCCTCAAACACCATCCCATATTTCAACATGGAGCCACAGTGATCACCCTCAAACACCATCCCATATTTCAACATGGAGCCACAGTTATCACCCTCAAACACCATCCCATATTTCAACATGGAGCCACAGTTATCACCCTCAAACACCATCCCATATTTCAACATGGAGCCACAGTGATCACCCTCAAACACCATCCCATATTTCAACATGGAGCCACAGTTATCACCCTCAAACACCATCCCATATTTCAACATGGAGCCACAGTTATCACCCTCAAACACCATCCCATATTTCAACATGGAGCCACAGTTATCACCCTCAAACACCATCCCATATTTCAACATGGAGCCACAGTGATCACCCTCAAACACCATCCCATATTTCAACATGGAGCCACAGTTATCACCCTCAAACACCATCCCATATTTCAACATGGAGCCACAGTGATCACCCTCAAACACCATCCCATATTTCAACATGGAGCCACAGTTATCACCCTCAAACACCATCCCATATTTCAACATGGAGCCACAGTTATCACCCTCAAACACCATCCCATATTTCAACATGGAGCCACAGTGATCACCCTCAAACACCATCCCATATTTCAACATGGAGCCACAGTTATCACCCTCAAACACCATCCCATATTTCAACATGGAGCCACAGTGATCACCCTCAAACACCATCCCATATTTCAACATGGAGCCACAGTTATCACCCTCAAACACCATCCCATATTTCAACATGGAGCCACAGTTATCACCCTCAAACACCATCCCATATTTCAACATGGAGCCACAGTGATCACCCTCAAACACCATCCCATATTTCAACATGGAGCCACAGTTATCACCCTCAAACACCATCCCATATTTCAACATGGAGCCACAGTTATCACCCTCAAACACCATCCCATATTTCAACATGGAGCCACAGTTATCACCCTCAAACACCATCCCATATTTCAACATGGAGCCACAGTTATCACCCTCAAACACCATCCCATATTTCAACATGGAGCCACAGTGATCACCCTCAAACACCATCCCATATTTCAACATGGAGCCACAGTTATCACCCTCAAACACCATCCCATATTTCAACATGGAGCCACAGTTATCACCCTCAAACACCATCCCATATTTCAACATGGAGCCACAGTTATCACCCTCAAACACCATCCCATATTTCAACATGGAGCCACAGTTATCACCCTCAAACACCATCCCATATTTCAACATGGAGCCACAGTGATCACCCTCAAACACCATCCCATATTTCAACATGGAGCCACAGTTATCACCCTCAAACACCATCCCATATTTCAACATGGAGCCACAGTTATCACCCTCAAACACCATCCCATATTTCAACATGGAGCCACAGTGATCACCCTCAAACACCATCCCATATTTCAACATGGAGCCACAGTTATCACCCTCAAACACCATCCCATATTTCAACATGGAGCCACAGTGATCACCCTCAAACACCATCCCATATTTCAACATGGAGCCACAGTTATCACCCTCAAACACCATCCCATATTTCAACATGGAGCCACAGTTATCACCCTCAAACACCATCCCATATTTCAACATGGAGCCACAGTGATCACCCTCAAACACCATCCCATATTTCAACATGGAGCCACAGTTATCACCCTCAAACACCATCCCATATTTCAACATGGAGCCACAGTTATCACCCTCAAACACCATCCCATATTTCAACATGGAGCCACAGTGATCACCCTCAAACACCATCCCATATTTCAACATGGAGCCACAGTTATCACCCTCAAACACCATCCCATATTTCAACATGGAGCCACAGTTATCACCCTCAAACACCATCCCATATTTCAACATGGAGCCACAGTGATCACCCTCAAACACCATCCCATATTTCAACATGGAGCCACAGTTATCACCCTCAAACACCATCCCATATTTCAACATGGAGCCACAGTGATCACCCTCAAACACCATCCCATATTTCAACATGGAGCCACAGTGATCACCCTCAAACACCATCCCATATTTCAACATGGAGCCACAGTTATCACCCTCAAACACCATCCCATATTTCAACATGGAGCCACAGTGATCACCCTCAAACACCATCCCATATTTCAACATGGAGCCACAGTTATCACCCTCAAACACCATCCCATATTTCAACATGGAGCCACAGTTATCACCCTCAAACACCATCCCATATTTCAACATGGAGCCACAGTGATCACCCTCAAACACCATCCCATATTTCAACATGGAGCCACAGTTATCACCCTCAAACACCATCCCATATTTCAACATGGAGCCACAGTGATCACCCTCAAACACCATCCCATATTTCAACATGGAGCCACAGTGATCACCCTCAAACACCATCCCATATTTCAACATGGAGCCACAGTTATCACCCTCAAACACCATCCCATATTTCAACATGGAGCCACAGTGATCACCCTCAAACACCATCCCATATTTCAACATGGAGCCACAGTGATCACCCTCAAACACCATCCCATATTTCAACATGGAGCCACAGTGATCACCCTCAAACACCATCCCATATTTCAACATGGAGCCACAGTTATCACCCTCAAACACCATCCCATATTTCAACATGGAGCCACAGTTATCACCCTCAAACACCATCCCATATTTCAACATGGAGCCACAGTGATCACCCTCAAACACCATCCCATATTTCAACATGGAGCCACAGTTATCACCCTCAAACACCATCCCATATTTCAACATGGAGCCACAGTTATCACCCTCAAACACCATCCCATATTTCAACATGGAGCCACAGTTATCACCCTCAAACACCATCCCATATTTCAACATGGAGCCACAGTGATCACCCTCAAACACCATCCCATATTTCAACATGGAGCCACAGTGATCACCCTCAAACACCATCCCATATTTCAACATGGAGCCACAGTGATCACCCTCAAACACCATCCCATATTTCAACATGGAGCCACAGTGATCACCCTCAAACACCATCCCATATTTCAACATGGAGCCACAGTGATCACCCTCAAACACCATCCCATATTTCAACATGGAGCCACAGTGATCACCCTCAAACACCATCCCATATTTCAACATGGAGCCACAGTGATCACCCTCAAACACCATCCCATATTTCAAGCTAAGCCACAGTGATCACCCTCAAACACCATCCCATATTTCAACATGGAGCCACAGTGATCACCCTCAAACACCATCCCATATTTCAAGCTAAGCCACAGTGATCACCCTCAAACACCATCCCATATTTCAACATGGAGCCACAGTGATCACCCTCAAACACCATCCCATATTTCAACATGGAGCCACAGTGATCACCCTCAAACACCATCCCATATTTCAAGCTAAGCCACAGTGATCACCCTCAAACACCATCCCATATTTCAACATGGAGCCACAGTGATCACCCTCAAACACCATCCCATATTTCAAGCTAAGCCACAGTTATCACCCTCAAACACCATCCCATATTTCAACATGGAGCCACAGTGATCACCCTCAAACACCATCCCATATTTCAACATGGAGCCACAGTTATCACCCTCAAACACCATCCCATATTTCAACATGGAGCCACAGTTATCACCCTCAAACACCATCCCATATTTCAACATGGAGCCACAGTTATCACCCTCAAACACCATCCCATATTTCAACATGGAGCCACAGTTATCACCCTCAAACACCATCCCATATTTCAACATGGAGCCACAGTGATCACCCTCAAACACCATCCCATATTTCAACATGGAGCCACAGTTATCACCCTCAAACACCATCCCATATTTCAACATGGAGCCACAGTTATCACCCTCAAACACCATCCCATATTTCAACATGGAGCCACAGTGATCACCCTCAAACACCATCCCATATTTCAACATGGAGCCACAGTTATCACCCTCAAACACCATCCCATATTTCAACATGGAGCCACAGTGATCACCCTCAAACACCATCCCATATTTCAACATGGAGCCACAGTTATCACCCTCAAACACCATCCCATATTTCAACATGGAGCCACAGTTATCACCCTCAAACACCATCCCATATTTCAACATGGAGCCACAGTGATCACCCTCAAACACCATCCCATATTTCAACATGGAGCCACAGTTATCACCCTCAAACACCATCCCATATTTCAACATGGAGCCACAGTTATCACCCTCAAACACCATCCCATATTTCAACATGGAGCCACAGTTATCACCCTCAAACACCATCCCATATTTCAACATGGAGCCACAGTGATCACCCTCAAACACCATCCCATATTTCAACATGGAGCCACAGTGATCACCCTCAAACACCATCCCATATTTCAACATGGAGCCACAGTGATCACCCTCAAACACCATCCCATATTTCAACATGGAGCCACAGTGATCACCCTCAAACACCATCCCATATTTCAACATGGAGCCACAGTGATCACCCTCAAACACCATCCCATATTTCAACATGGAGCCACAGTGATCACCCTCAAACACCATCCCATATTTCAACATGGAGCCACAGTGATCACCCTCAAACACCATCCCATATTTCAAGCTAAGCCACAGTGATCACCCTCAAACACCATCCCATATTTCAACATGGAGCCACAGTGATCACCCTCAAACACCATCCCATATTTCAAGCTAAGCCACAGTGATCACCCTCAAACACCATCCCATATTTCAACATGGAGCCACAGTGATCACCCTCAAACACCATCCCATATTTCAACATGGAGCCACAGTGATCACCCTCAAACACCATCCCATATTTCAAGCTAAGCCACAGTGATCACCCTCAAACACCATCCCATATTTCAACATGGAGCCACAGTTATCACCCTCAAACACCATCCCATATTTCAAGCTAAGCCACAGTTATCACCCTCAAACACCATCCCATATTTCAAGCTAAGCCACAGTTATCACCCTCAAACACCATCCCATATTTCAACATGGAGCCACAGTGATCACCCTCAAACACCATCCCATATTTCAACATGGAGCCACAGTGATCACCCTCAAACACCATCCCATATTTCAACATGGAGCCACAGTTATCACCCTCAAACACCATCCCATATTTCAACATGGAGCCACAGTTATCACCCTCAAACACCATCCCATATTTCAACATGGAGCCACAGTTATCACCCTCAAACACCATCCCATATTTCAAGCTAAGCCACAGTTATCACCCTCAAACACCATCCCATATTTCAACATGGAGCCACAGTTATCACCCTCAAACACCATCCCATATTTCAACATGGAGCCACAGTTATCACCCTCAAACACCATCCCATATTTCAACATGGAGCCACAGTTATCACCCTCAAACACCATCCCATATTTCAACATGGAGCCACAGTTATCACCCTCAAACACCATCCCATATTTCAACATGGAGCCACAGTTATCACCCTCAAACACCATCCCATATTTCAAGCTAAGCCACAGTTATCACCCTCAAACACCATCCCATATTTCAACATGGAGCCACAGTGATCACCCTCAAACACCATCCCATATTTCAACATGGAGCCACAGTTATCACCCTCAAACACCATCCCATATTTCAACATGGAGCCACAGTTATCACCCTCAAACACCATCCCATATTTCAACATGGAGCCACAGTTATCACCCTCAAACACCATCCCATATTTCAACATGGAGCCACAGTTATCACCCTCAAACACCATCCCATATTTCAACATGGAGCCACAGTTATCACCCTCAAACACCATCCCATATTTCAACATGGAGCCACAGTGATCACCCTCAAACACCATCCCATATTTCAAGCTAAGCCACAGTGATCACCCTCAAACACCATCCCATATTTCAACATGGAGCCACAGTTATCACCCTCAAACACCATCCCATATTTCAACATGGAGCCACAGTGATCACCCTCAAACACCATCCCATATTTCAACATGGAGCCACAGTGATCACCCTCAAACACCATCCCATATTTCAACATGGAGCCACAGTTATCACCCTCAAACACCATCCCATATTTCAAGCTAAGCCACAGTTATCACCCTCAAACACCATCCCATATTTCAACATGGAGCCACAGTTATCACCCTCAAACACCATCCCATATTTCAACATGGAGCCACAGTTATCACCCTCAAACACCATCCCATATTTCAACATGGAGCCACAGTTATCACCCTCAAACACCATCCCATATTTCAACATGGAGCCACAGTTATCACCCTCAAACACCATCCCATATTTCAACATGGAGCCACAGTTATCACCCTCAAACACCATCCCATATTTCAACATGGAGCCACAGTTATCACCCTCAAACACCATCCCATATTTCAACATGGAGCCACAGTGATCACCCTCAAACACCATCCCATATTTAAGCTAAGCCACAGTGATCACCCTCAAACACCATCCCATATTTCAACATGGAGCCACAGTTATCACCCTCAAACACCATCCCATATTTCAACATGGAGCCACAGTTATCACCCTCAAACACCATCCCATATTTCAACATGGAGCCACAGTTATCACCCTCAAACACCATCCCATATTTCAACATGGAGCCACAGTTATCACCCTCAAACACCATCCCATATTTCAACATGGAGCCACAGTTATCACCCTCAAACACCATCCCATATTTCAACATGGAGCCACAGTTATCACCCTCAAACACCATCCCATATTTCAACATGGAGCCACAGTTATCACCCTCAAACACCATCCCATATTTCAACATGGAGCCACAGTTATCACCCTCAAACACCATCCCATATTTCAACATGGAGCCACAGTTATCACCCTCAAACACCATCCCATATTTCAACATGGAGCCACAGTTATCACCCTCAAACACCATCCCATATTTCAACATGGAGCCACAGTTATCACCCTCAAACACCATCCCATATTTCAACATGGAGCCACAGTTATCACCCTCAAACACCATCCCATATTTCAACATGGAGCCACAGTGATCACCCTCAAACACCATCCCATATTTTAAGCTAAGCCACAGTGATCACCCTCAAACACCATCCCATATTTCAACATGGAGCCACAGTTATCACCCTCAAACACCATCCCATATTTCAACATGGAGCCACAGTTATCACCCTCAAACACCATCCCATATTTCAACATGGAGCCACAGTTATCACCCTCAAACACCATCCCATATTTCAACATGGAGCCACAGTTATCACCCTCAAACACCATCCCATATTTCAACATGGAGCCACAGTTATCACCCTCAAACACCATCCCATATTTCAACATGGAGCCACAGTTATCACCCTCAAACACCATCCCATATTTCAACATGGAGCCACAGTGATCACCCTCAAACACCATCCCATATTTCAACATGGAGCCACAGTTATCACCCTCAAACACCATCCCATATTTCAACATGGAGCCACAGTTATCACCCTCAAACACCATCCCATATTTCAACACCCTCAAACACCATCCCATATTTCAAGCTAAGCCACAGTTATCACCCTCAAACACCATCCCATATTTCAAGCTAAGCCACAGTTATCACCCTCAAACACCATCCCATATTTCAAGCTAAGCTGTTGCAAACCATTTTGTCCAATAATGCTCTCCCATATTTAGTGATTTCTGGAACAAAACAGCCACATGTTGCTGGAAACAAATGAATTGCAATATGTTAAATGACATCGATCACTGCAATGTGTTTTCACGGACGGGACAGCATTAGACTGCCGGTATGATGTGTTCGGTCACTTGAGTTTTTTTTTTTTTACCGACTGTTCTCTATGCAATCAAATGCACACGCACCCACATACACACACACACGCACGTACACACACCCACGCTCTCTCGCTCTCTCTTCCTCAGCACGGTTTCTCTCTCTCTCCCGCCCATACATACACACACACACATGCACCTCTCTCTCTCGCACGCACACACACACACACACACACTCCATCTCTTTCTCAATGTTTTCATCTCTCCAATATACACACCGTGACACACGCCCCTCTCTCTCGCACACACACACACAGACTCTCTCTTTCTAATACTCACACACGCACATCTCTCTTTTCAACTTTCTCTCTTTCTCACACACACAGGCAGAGAGAGTAGCCATAACTAGGCCCGTGTCTGTAATTACGAACAACATGTGGCGCCTGTGAATGACTGTAGCACAACATTCCTCCACCGACAACTCGGCTCAGCAGTCAGCAGCACACTAAACGGATGTGAAAAACGTATCTTGAATTAAGACATAACATCTCTAATCAGAAGGAAAAAAATCGGTTACGAACGCCAAAGCAGGATCAACCTACGAATGGGTTCTCACGCAAAACCACAGTTAGTGCTCTGTGCACGTTAGTGACACCTGGACACCACAGAGGGACAAAATCGAAGGTAGGTTTGTGTGTGTGTATACTATACCGTATAGTAATACGTGTCTGTTGCAGGGGGAAGGGGGGACTTGTGTTTATTAATTTTTGTTTGTACCATATTGTTGAGTTGAAAGCATGCGTGTCAGTGTGTGTGTGTGCGCACGTGTGAACATGATGTGTGTGTGTCAGTGTGTGGTCGGTCAGTTTGTGTGTGTTTGCGTGTGTGTGTGTATGCGTCTGCGTCTGCGTGTGTTTGCGCGTGTGTGTCTCAGTCTGTGCGTCAGTGTGTGTTCGTGCGTATGATTTAGAGAGCATGCAGGCACATACAACGCCTCTTCAGTGTTTCTGCATCAGTGGTGTGTATATGTGCGATCGATCGTGCGTACGTACGTGCGTATGCGTTGTCGGTTGTAGGTGAGCCGGCCAACTTTTTGTTTTCTAGCCAAAGCGGAAAATACTTGGGCTCCGGTTCATAAGTCAATCGCTGTCCGCAAATCTCCAGCAGATGCACCAGCTTGAACGGTATGGCCCACAAAAATGGCCTTTTACAGGATATAATACAATTGAAAAGCCATGTGTTTGCATATTATATAGTTATATTCACGATGGAAAGAAGAAGAAATAAGCAGGTGACAGCAGCAACAACAACACCAGCAGCAGCAGTAGTAGTAGCAACAACAACACTGAGCAACTGCAGCAACAACATCAACAACAACTGCAGCAACAACAACAACAACAACAACAACATTCTACCAATTCTATTGCCGATTGAATATAACCTACACACAGTTTCATTCAACCTTTTTGGCACAGTACACAGCATGTGTAACTATTCAGTGCAGGAAGTCTCTCAGGGCACAGTACACAGCATGTGTAACTATTCAGTGCAGGAAGTCTCTCAGGGCACAGTACACAGCATGTGTAACTATTCAGTGCAGGAAGTCTCTCAGGGCACAGTACACAGCATGTGTAACTATTCAGTGCAGGAAGTCTCTCAGGGCACAGTACACAGCATTTGTAACTATTCAGTGCAGGAAGTCTCTTTTTGGCACAGTACACAGCATGTGTAACTATTCAGTGCAGGAAGTCTCTTTTTGGCACAGTACACAGCATGTGTAACTATTCAGTGCAGGAAGTCTCTTTTTGGCACAGTACACAGCATGTGTAACTATTCAGTGCAGGAAGTCTCTTTTTGGCACAGTACACAGCATGTGTAACTATTCAGTGCAGGAAGTCTCTTTTTGGCACAGTACACAGCATGTGTAACTATTCAGTGCAGGAAGTCTCTTTTTGGCACAGTACACAGCATGTGTAACTATTCAGTGCAGGAAGTCTCTTTTTGGCACAGTACACAGCATTTGTAACAATTCAGTGCAGGAAGTCTCTTTTTGGCACAGTACACAGCATTTGTAACTATTCAGTGCAGGAAGTCTCTTTTTGGCACAGTACACAGCATGTGTAACTATTCAGTGCAGGAAGTCTCTTTTTGGCACAGTACACAGCATGTGTAACTATTCAGTGCAGGAAGTCTCTTTTTGGCACAGTACACAGCATGTGTAACTATTCAGTGCAGGAAGTCTCTTTTTGGCACAGTACACAGCATTTGTAACTATTCAGTGCAGGAAGTCTCTCAGGGCACAGTACACAGCATGTGTAACTATTCAGTGCAGGAAGTCTCTTTTTGGCACAGTACACAGCATGTGTAACTATTCAGTGCAGGAAGTCTCTCAGGGCACAGTACACAGCATGTGTAACTATTCAGTGTAACTATTCAGTGTAACTATTCAGTGTAACTATTCAGTGTAACTATTCAGTGTAACTATTCAGTGTAACTATTCAGTGTAACTATTCAGTGTAACTATTCAGTGCAGGAAGTCTCTCAGGGCACAGTACACAGCATGTGTAACTATTCAGTGTAACTATTCAGTGTAACTATTCAGTGTAACTATTCAGTGTAACTATTCAGTGTAACTATTCAGTGCAGGAAGTCTCTTTCGCAGCAGTTGGACTCGTCGTGAGACTAGACTGAGACTAGACTGAAACTAGACTGAGACTAGACTGAGACTAGACTGAGACTAGACTGAAACTAGACTGAGACTAGACTGAGACTAGACTGAAACTGAACTAAAACAGTACGATTGCTCTGAAGCTGTTGTATCATTTTCTGTACATGCAAGGCCACCACAGTCAACAATTGAGGTCACTGAGTATTTAGCTTAGAGGTCACTGCCATTCACTCCCCCTGACACTTGTTTTTCACTAACATCGGACGCTTATCTTTATGCTGGTGGTGTCTATACAGGCGTCTGATGAGTATCATTTTTCAACAACGCAGTATAATTATGCCGTTTACTACTACTACTACTACTACTACTCCTACAGGGGTCTGAATCAGCATCATTATTCAACTACGCAACCAATACCGTTTACTGCTAATTGTCACGATTTAGTGACATGGATTGAGAAAGGAACACTCTGTGGGGTGCCTTTCTCAAATTGTGATGGAAAGCGCCTGTGCTTTTGGGGGCGACGGGCTGTGTTTAGCTGACCGAGCATGCATATAGCTGAGCACGGGGATTGTTTAGCTGACCGAGCATGCATATAGCTGAGCACGGGGATTGTTTAGCTGACCGAGCATGCATATAGCTGAGCACGGGGATTTCGTTTTGCGGGGGTTCCACGTGGGTGAATTTGCTGTCTGGGCAAAATCGGCTGTGACTGAACTGGATATGTGACACGGGGGAGTCACGTGATGTTTTCAAGGTGTTTTGGGGAAGACTTGAAACGTCCCCACTTTTAACATAGGCACGATAGGGAGACGGTACTTGTTCGTCTAAGAGCTGGAGGATTTCAACACGGGGTGATATTTTTCATGTCATCGTGCCTACTCTGCATTACTACAGGAGGGCTCTTTGGACAAGGGAGGAGTCACCGCCTATCGCCACCATATATGTTTCTGACGACGAGGCGTCAGGTTTCTTGGCTGAGCGGGGGAGAAATTCCAACGCATAAAGTAATTCAGCGTAAGAGGGGTATGGCAAATTCGTCGACGGACGGAAGCTATATCAAAGGAAGCGGATTCGCTTAAAGGAGAGCTACCTACATAGGCTGTTGAGGTAATAAATCGTTATTTAACGCTGTTGACGAGTCTGTGTTTGTGGAATGAAATACTCTCTGTTGTTCTTTCCAGGTTAGTGCATAATTTGCTCTTTGTGACGCTAAAGTAATAATCTGTATATGGTTTTTGCAGATACGGAGAGAAGGAAGGAAAATAGCTGATTTGTTGTTTTAAAAGTTCGTTTGTGCTCTATGAAATAGTAGAAGGGTGACATGGTTAACTGGTGGAGTGTGAAGGGTAGCGTGGCATGTTTAGTACACCGATGCTTTTTGTTGCAGCCTACGTTACCTACCTACTTATCTGCTGTATGCTGTAACCGGAACATCTGCTGTATGCTGTAACCGGAACATCTGCTGTATGCTGTAACCGGAACATCTGCTGTATGCTGTAACCTGGTGTTCATTATATTTGTGATTTCATTTGAGTGGTGACAACGTGGGGTGTGTGACACCTGCATTAACCAGCGCTTTTGGCAGAACAGTAACTTTCCTATCTATACACGGGATCAGCGTGTTATTATCATTTTCTAAACTTTAACTGGCATTTTTTGTCAGTGACCTATTTTTACGTTTTGAACGTAAAACATCTTTTGGAGTGAAGTCTCGAGGGAGGTGGCGAGATAGTATATAAACAGGCGTCTGAAACTTATACTTTTGTTGATTCTATCTATTTGTATGACTGCGAGAGTGGATCGTGGTGTGGTTAGTTAGTTAGCAGTAACTAACCGTTCATAATCACCTTCTGTGATATAGTGAAACGTGACACTAATACTGCTACTACTACTACTCAGTACTATTTCTACTACTAAAAATAAGAAAACACTTTTCAACAGCGCTTTTCTTCACACAGACGATATAGTCAGTCGGCAAAGGACCGTGTTGGTTCCTTTTTGGCGTCACGTTAGCAAACACATTTTTCTGATATATTTTAACACCACAAAGTTAAATCTAAAGTCGTGGGGCAATATTCCAAACCATCGGTGAGAAAAACGTTGGTTTGTGTGTATGTTTTCCTTCTTTGGCGTTACTATTCTCGTTTAGAGGGTTGGGTTCATAAAACGGACATAAAACTTAAACCGCTTGAAGTGAATTGCAGATAAGGCTTTTTGAAAATGACAGCTATACATATATTTTATTAAAACTGAAACTGGTGGAGTGAAAAACAGACATGTTCTGAAGAAGTCGTACTAAAATCATGTATGGGCTTGTACATCACAGTTTGCGTGTTATCTTTTAAAGAAAACCCGTTGTCATCGAGTCGCTATCAATGACCTAATATTTACAGATAGCCTACATATCGGTCGGTCATAGTCGCGTTTTTTTTTAGAGAGGTAGTGTACAAAATGTCGTTGTCAAGTTTTAAAGTCAAAAGAATGACCTAAAACGGTCAATTACTGCTAACTGACTAACCACACCACGATCCCGTCGCGATATAACCTTGAATGGTTGAAAACGACGTTAAACACCAAATAAATAAAGAAAGAAAGAAAGAAAGAAAGAAAGAACACCACGATCCACTCTCGCAGTCACACAAAAAGTTAGAAACAACAAAAGTAGAAGTTCTAGACGTCTGTTTATAATATAATACACTAACTCTCCACCTCCCTCTTCTCGTGAAGCCAAAAGGGTTTTTACGACCAAGTCGTAAAGCATTAATAACTGACAAAAGCCAGTTAGCGTTTATGAAATAATAAGAACACGCTGAACCGTGTAAAGTTAGAAAACACTTAGCTGCTCTGTAAAAAGTCTGCCTGTACAGGCGTTAACACTCCACGTTGTCACAACTCAAAGTTCTTCATAAAGGGTTAGAAAGATGACAAGGTGAGGGGCATTACGCATGGGTGCACTCAACTCTCGGTGTAGCCAGGGTCCATTCGATGAAACGCAGTGGCGCAGTGGAGCATACAGGTGAAAGTTGGAGCAACACCAGTAACAGCCGTAGAACAGCAACCGTACAGCAAAGGACAGCAACAGTGTAGCCCGTCTTCAACAGCAAACAGGTAGCAGCCAGGTAGCAAACGTCCAGCAAACGTACAGCAACACCTCCAGCAACAACCAGCAACAACCGGCATCAAGCTGAAACAAGGGCAATTGGTGCAGTGACCATGGATGCCAACAATCCCCCTTTTACCACCTTTAAATATATCTGTACTTCCCCCTTCAGCGAGCACGTGGTACCTGCATGGATAGACTTTTAATAACAACTCAAGACATTTTCTCCGCCTCTCCATATCTGCAAAAACCATATACAGATTACAATTTAGCGTTATGATGAGCAAGTTATACGCTATCACGGAGAAACAAAACAGAGTTTACATGACCGGTCACCAGCGTAAAGTAACGGCTAATTACCTCAACAGCTCGTAAAATGTAGCTCTCCCAAGCAAACCGCTTGACACATATAAAAAGCCACAAAAAAGGGGGGGGGGGGGAAACAAGGCGGGGGGGGGGGGGGGGCAAAAACAAGGGGGTGGGGGACAAATAAAACTAAAAAAAAGAAATAAAACGTTCGTAACGTACCACGCTCTCTCAAGAAGACAATTTTATTTTTTAAAAAACTGAAAAGAAAGTGCACTAACGTGTTGAGCATGGAACAAACCCTCACAGTAGTTCTGGCGTGTGTTGACAAAACCGAGTAAGTCTACTGAAGCGTGTTTTTTGTTGTTGTATGAGTCCTCTGACAAGAATTGTGAAACTATCAATACGAAAATTAGGAACCCCTTAGACTTACTTTGTTTTGCCAAAACATCCATGCATACTTAAAAAGTTGTTTTTGGTTGTGGACTTACTTGTTCATATATGCTTATTTAAGCACTCTAAAAAGTAGAAATGTTTACAAAAGATGCGCATTGATTTGGGTTTTTTTGATGAACGAAAAATATCTTCTTTTTTTAAATGGACTTACTCGGTTTTGTCAGCACACGGCAGAGTTACCAACTCTGTTGTTTGATGGCATCTAACTGGCGCAAAATTGTTTTTAACAAAAACGGAATCAGGGGATCTTTCTTGCGGGAAAGTTCCGCGGCAATAGCGGATTGCGGCAATAGCGGGTTGCGGCAATAACGGGTTGCGGCAATAGCGGGTTGCGGCAATAACGGGCCGCGGCAACAACGGGCCGCGGCAATAGCGAGTTGTAACCGAATATTTGGCTCCCGCTCGTCAGCGAAAGTATGTAGCCAAATCCCTCTGTCCTGAGCCTTCTGTGTATGGAACTAACATCAGAAGCCCGTTGGTAGACCTAAACCAGTCTTTCAACGCGTTGGAATTCTCCAAATCTTAGTTGACAGAGCAATACCCCAGACCTCTCGTCTGCCCAGCTTGTAGAAAAGAAATAAAGACCATGTGATCTCCCTGATCAATCGGCAGTCGCTTCCCCAAGCCAAGCGATCTTCCTGACCAATCACTGGTCGCCTACCAAACGCAGGTATAGCATGCCCGGAACACGTGTTTTTAACCGTGAGCGAAGAATCACCCCATATGAGCCCGCACGGTTTCCACTGAATTTCGTGAAGGTTTAGCAGAACCTTTCCGCAATGCGGCTGCCAGCAACAGGCGCATTACGTTGCAATTTGAGAAAGGCGCCCAACAAAGAGTTTCTATCTCAAACGTGTCACTGAAATCGTGACAGTCGTTTTGTACGTTTAAATTACATGTCCCTTATTTCAGTCATATATCAATTAATAAGTAAATGCGCATACCTTTGTTAAACGTTACTTTCACTTTAAGATCGCTTCCAACATTTAGTATAATTTCTGACAAATGCACGCTATGTAATAATTTGATAACATTATTGACGTCATGTGGTAAAACCGGAAAGTTGAATATTTTGCGATAGCAAAATCCTTTTACAATGATCACTTTCCTTTTATAACGAGGTGATCTTTAATGTTATGGGTAAAAATCTAACAGATTGAACCAAATTATCCTTTTTCAAGCATGTGTATGTGTAAACTCTTTTTCTATTCGACCCGGTTCGGTTTTCAGAGTTGATTCAGAATCATCCATTATATAATGTATATGACTGTTGTTTTCCTCAGTAAATTAACAATTGTTGATGTTAAATCATTCTGGTTGTGAGAATGAACAATTTTCAAGATGTTTCTGATTGCGGTTTTAACCAGGCGTTCAGTTAGCTATATATATCGATTGAGAAAAAGACATTTCCTGTTTTGTCGCCGGCATGTTATACAGAAGTTGTTTGAAATAACTCTGTCTATACGAAATAGGAATGTTACTTGCTGTCTGATGGCAACACTCTTTAGCTTTCGTTTAAGGTATAATTTGCCTATATCCGTATGCAGTCAAGCGGTACATGACGTTTTTTTTGTAACCTACCCCCTGGGTCATGGCTGCATTTTTGCAGAATATGGGTTATGTTACGAAAACGCTTCTCATTCTTAGGTGGTTGGGTTTAGCCATTTGTCGTTTACCGAACTGTGGCTGCAAATAAAACGAACTGTCCAAAAAGCATAATATCTAATGTGACCACGCAAAGTAACCCTCCCACTACAGCCAGCCAGGTGACTAATAGTGTTACGACGCTTCACATGTTGCTTTAGAATTTAATGTTCAACATTGATCAAACTGTGTCATAAAATAAAATGTATTTTATTATAAATTTATTTTTTTAAATTTTAATTTTCATATTTTTAATTTTTATTATATGATTGTATGCAAGGAGTGTATGAATGTATGAGTGTTTCCACACCAGGACAAATACCAATAGCTTGTATGCTAGGAGTGTGTGGATGTATGAGTGTTTCCACACCAGGACAAATACCAATAGCTTGTATGCTAGGAGTGTGTGGATGTATGAGTGTTTTCACACCAGGACAAATACCAATGGCTTGTATGTAAGGAGTGTATGAATGTATGAGTGTTTCCACACCAGGACAAATACCAATGGCTTGTATGCTAGGAGTGTGTGGATGTATGAGTGTTTCGACACCAGAACAAATACCAATAGCTTGTATGCTAGGAGTGTATGAATGTATGAGTGTTTCCACACCAGGACAAATACCAATGGCTTGTATGCTAGGAGTGTGTGGATGTATGAGTGTTTCGACACCAGAACAAATACCAATAGCTTGTATGCTAGGAGTGTGTGGATGTATGAGTGTTTTCACACCAGGACAAATACCAATGGCTTGTATGCTAGGAGTGTGTGGATGTATGAATGTTTTCACACCAGGACAAAGTGATACCAATAGTTTGCATGCTATGAGTGTATGGATGTATGAGTGTTTCTACACCAGGACAAATACCAATAGCTTGTATGCTAGGAGTGTGTGGATGTATGAGTGTTTTCACACCAGGACAAATACCAATAGCTTGTATGCTAGGAGTGTGTGGATGTATGAGTGTTTCTACACCAGGACAAATACCAATAGCTTGTATGCTAGGAGTGTGTGGATGTATGAGTGTTTCGACACCAGAACAAAGTGATACCAATAGTTTACATGCTATGAGTGTGTGGATGTATGAGTGTTTCCACACCAGGACAAAGTGATACCAATAGCTTGTATGCTAGGAGTGTATGGATGTATGAGTGTTTCCACGCCAGGACAAAGTGATACCAATAGCTTGTATGCTAGGAGTGTATGGATGTATGAGAGTTTCCACACCAGGACAAATACCAATAGCTTGTATGCTAGGAGTGTATGGATGTATGAGAGTTTCCACACCAGGACAAAGTGATACCAATGGCTTGTATGCTAGGAGTGTATGGATGTATGAGTGTTTCGACACCAGAACAAATACCAATAGCTTGTATGCTAGGAGTGTATGAATGTATGAGTGTTTCCACACCAGGACAAATACCAATAGCTTGTATGCTAGGAGTGTATGGATGTATGAGTGCTTCCACACCAGGACAAATACCAATAGCTTGTATGCTAGGAGTGTTTGGATGTATGAGTGTTTCCACACAGGACAAAGTGATACCAATAGCTTGTATGCTAGGAGTGTGTGGATGTATGAGTGTTTTCACACCAGGACAAATACCAATGGCTTGTATGCAAGGAGTGTATGAATGTATGAGTGTTTCCACACCAGGACAAATACCAATAGCTTGTATGCTAGGAGTGTGTGGATGTATGAGTGTTTTCACACCAGGACAAATACCAATGGCTTGTATGCTAGGAGTGTGTGGATGTATGAGTGTTTCGACACCAGGACAAATACCAATAGCTTGTATGCTAGGAGTGTGTGGATGTATGAGTGTTTTCACACCAGGACAAATACCAATAGCTTGTATGCTAGGAGTGTGTGGATGTATGAGTGTTTCCACACCAGGACAAATACCAATGGCTTGTATGCTAGGAGTGTGTGGATGTATGAGTGTTTCCACACCAGGACAAATACCAATAGCTTGTATGCTAGGAGTGTGTGGATGTATGAGTGTTTTCACACCAGGACAAAGTGATACCAATAGTTTGCATGCTAGGAGTGTATGGATGTATGAGTGTTTCACACCAGGACAAATACCAATAGCTTGTATGCTAGGAATGTAAGAATGTATGAGTGTTTCCACACCAGGACAAATACCAATAGCTTGTATGCTAGGAGTGTGTGGATGTATGAGTGCTTTCACACCAGGACAAATACCAATAGCTTGTATGCTAGGAGTGTGTGGATGTATGAGTGTTTCCACACCAGGACAAATACCAATAGCTTGTATGCTAGGAGTGTGTGGATGTATGAGTGGTTTCAGACCAGGACAAATACCAATAGCTTGTATGCTATGAGTGTGTGGATGTATGAGTGTTTCACACCAGGACAAATACCAATGGCTTGTATGCAAGGAGTGTATGAATGTATGAGTGTTTCCACACCAGGACAAATACCAATGGCTTGTATGCTAGGAGTGTGTGGATGTATGAGTGTTTCTACACCAGGACAAATACCAATGGCTTGTATGCAAGGAGTGTATGAATGTATGAGTGTTTCCACACCAGGACAAATACCAATGGCTTGTATGCTAGGAGTGTGTGGATGTATGAGTGGTTTCAGACCAGGACAAATACCAATAGCTTCTATGCAAGGAGTGTATGAATGTATGAGTGTTTCCACACCAGGACAAATACCAATAGCTTGTATGCTAGGAGTGTGTCGATGTATGAGTGTTTCTACACCAGGACAAAGTGATACCAATAGTTTGCATGCTATGAGTGTATGAATGTATGAGTGTTTCCACACCAGGACAAATACCAATAGCTTGTATGCTAGGAGTGTGTGGATGTATGAGTGTTTTCACACCAGGACAAATACCAATAGCTTGTATGCTAGGAGTGTGTGGATGTATGAGTGGTTTCAGACCAGGACAAATACCAATAGCTTGTATGCTAGGAGTGTGTGGATGTATGAGTGTTTTCACACCAGGACAAATACCAATAGCTTGTATGCTAGGAGTGTGTGGATGTATGAGTGTTTCCACACCAGGACAAATACCAATAGCTTGTATGCTAGGAGTGTGTGGATGTATGAGTGTTTCTACACCAGGACAAATACCAATAGCTTGTATGCTAGGAGTGTGTGGATGTATGAGTGTTTTCACACCAGGACAAATACCAATAGCTTGTATGCTAGGAATGTAAGAATGTATGAGTGTTTCCACACCAGGACAAATACCAATAGCTTCTATGCTAGGAGTGTGTGGATGTATGAGTGTTTTCAGACCAGGACAAATACCAATAGCTTGTATGCTAGGAGTGTGTGGATGTATGAGTGTTTCCACACCAGGACAAATACCAATGGCTTGTATGCTAGGAGTGTATGGATGTATGAGTGTTTCGACACCAGAACAAATACCAATAGCTTGTATGCTAGGAGTGTATGAATGTATGAGTGTTTCCACACCAGGACAAGTACCAATAGCTTGTATGCTATGTGGCGGATTAAATTCTTGTTCTTGTTCTCGTTGTTGGTCTTCTTGTTCTTGTTCTTCTTTTTCTATCAGGCAATTACACATGGCAAAAACCTTTACGATTTAAAAGGTGTTATCCGTTAGTGTTCTTGTTCTTCTTTTTCTATCAGGCAATTACACATGGCAAAAACCTTTACGATTTAAAAGGTGTTATACATAGTGTTCTTGTTCTTGTTCTTCTATCAGGCAATTACACATGGCAAAAACCTTAACGATTTAAAGGTGTTATACATTAGTGTTCTTGTTCTTGTTTTTCAATCAGGCAATTACACATGGCAAAAACCTTAACGATTTAAAAGGTGTTATACATAGTGTTCTTGTTCTTGTTCTTCTATCAGGCAATTACACATGGCAAAAACCTTAACGATTTAAAGGTGTTATACATTAGTGTTCTTGTTCTTCTTTTTCTATCAGGCAATTACACATGGCAAAAACCTTTACGATTTAAAAGGTGTTATCCGTTAGTGTTCTTAACAGATCAAAGAAAGAAAATTCACCCAGGGTCATGTAGTCAGTCACAGGTAGCAGAGGTGCGCATAAAGTGTGACCTTGGAATGTAGCCCCCACTAACCCACCTCAGTCTATGAAAACTAGGTGGCTCTTTGTATGACGGCTTACTTGTGCCAAAACCTGGGGTTACCCATTATCACGTGATAATTACTAATTAACGCTGTCAGTTACTGTTTTCACTCGTTAGTTACTCATTTTCACGGGATAATTAGTAATTTCACGGGAAAATGACTAATTTTTATTTTGGCACTAGCAATTCGTCAGGAAGTGAGCCAAAACTAAAAATGAGTAATTAACAGGTGAAAGTTAGTAATTTTCCCGGGAAAATTAGTAATAAACACGTGAAAATGGTAATTATAATTATGAGGTTGAGGATAATTACAATTATGAGGTTTTGGCACTAGTAAGCCGTCATATCTTTGGTCGGTGGACTTCTCTACTGTTGTGCAGAGAGACCTTGACCGCTACACACCCACAACACGGAGTTACTGTCAGGTACACACCCACAACACGGAGTTACTGTGCTTTTCACGGAAAAGGATCAGTCGTCATGGCAGAAATTGACTTTGATTGTGTGGATGCTCATTTTCGTAAGTATTCTGCAAAGACTGTTTTAGATCGAATACATGTGATTTTCATTATACACCGTCTCTCTCTCTCTCTCTCTCTCTCTCTCTCTCTCTCTCTCTCTCTCTCTTAATGATTTGTTTTAATGATGTGTTTTTAGACTTTTTTACCAATTTTACTGGGAGGAAGAATCCGTGTGTGAGCGCGAGTGTAGACGCACTTCAATGCGTGTGCGTTTGTGTGTGTGGCAGAGAGAGAGAGAGAGAGAGAGAGAGAGAGAGAGAGAGAGAGTGTGTGGCACACACACACACACACACACACACACACACACACACACACAAATTATCTCTCTCTCTCTGTTTGTCTGGATCTCTGTCTCTGTCTCTCTGTGTCTCTCTAGTCTCTCTCTGTCTTATCTGTTTGGCTCAATAATTTTGTTTACAGCATATAGCCAGGTAAAAACGTGGCTGCATCGAGTGAGGATGTCAGTAGGCCTACAGTCTGACCGAGCGATTAGCTGATACTAAGTCAAACAGCAAGTATTGGTGTGCATTAGTCAGTAAAAGCCTTGGACAACACACGGAACAGTTTTCTATTACTGTACGGTGTACGCTCAGAGATTGGCACAGAATCTGCTGGTAATTAACATCTCAGCTGTGCTGGCATTCAACCACAGGCACCAGACACAATTCACACGAACTCCGAGAATAACTCTGTCGCCTTTGTGTGGTTGTGAAAGAGTGAATACCCTTGATTTTCACTCGGACAAACATTGGAAGGCCAGGGGCCAATCACTAGCAAGGGGTGTGTCGGAAACACGCGGACAGGAGCACATGTGACTTTATTTGTACGAGTAAAAATCGACAAGGGAACTAACTCTTTCACAACCTCTACAAACCCGACAGAGTTATTCGGAATTCGTCTGTTGTTCCATAGAAGAACATTGGACACGCATTACTTACAACAGTATGAAGAGAGACGAGGGCAGACTCGGAGAATGCATCGTATATAGTACACAATTTCTGTATTTCGTATCAGCTGCAGCAGCAGGTTCCTAGCTATCATTAAAGCTGTAGTTAACAGTGCGTGCAGCAGCAGGTTTCTGTCATCAAGCTGTAGTTAACAGTGCGTGCAGCAGCAGGTTTCTGTCATCAAGCTGTAGTTAACAGTGCGTGCAGCAGCAGGTTTCTGTCATCAAGCTGTAGTTAACAGTGCGTGCAGCAGCAGGTTTCTGTCATCAAGCTGTAGTTAACAGTGCGTGCAGCAGCAGGTTTCTGTCATCAAGCTGTAGTTAACAGTGCGTGCAGCAGCAGGTTTCTGTCATCAAGCTGTAGTTAACAGTGCGTGCAGCAGCAGGTTTCTGTCATCAAGCTGTAGTTAACAGTGCGTGCAGCAGCAGGTTTCTGTCATCAAGCTGTAGTTAACAGTGCGTGCAGCAGCAGGTTTCTGTCATCAAGCTGTAGTTTCTAGTGGTTCTGACAAACTTTCTTGTGTGACATATCGTTTTTTGTTTAAAATGTATGAATCTGGTGTATACAAGTCAAAATTTTTGCTTTCTGTCCATGGTGTTCTAAATGAGTTAGGCTTTAGTGATTTTTGGCACAATCAAACTATCAATAATGTAACGGATGGTGGTTATTTTAATACTTTCAAAGCACTGATGAAAAATAGGCTACAAGACCAATTTGTCCAAACCTGGCATTCAGAAATAAATAACAATGAGTTTTATTATAATTATAGAATGTATAAAGAGAATTTTGAGTTTGAAAAGTAATTGTCCATCCTGCCGGTTAATTTAGCAAACGCTGTTTTAAAATTTAGAACACTGAATCATAAATTGCCTATACAAAAAGGTAGGACTCTTGGTATTCCCAGACAAGACAGAATCTGTCACAAATGTTCATCAGGTGACCTTGGGGACGAGTTCCATTATATTTTTGTATGTCCTTTTTTTTACCAATTATAGAAAACAGTTGTTACGGTGCTATTATTATGCCCGCCCCAATTCAGTTAAATTCAGAGAGCTTTTTTCCACTACAAAAAAGAGTTTATTGCTAAAACTCGCAAAGTTCATGACACTTGTCATGGACTGTTTGAGAAGCGAGTAAAATTTAATTCTCTTTTAGCTTTATACTCCGTTATCTGTTTTGTGTTGTTTGTAATAGTATTTTTGTCCTTATGTTAACCCACCCATCACCCCCCCCCCCTCTCCCTTCCCCCCATTTCCCATAGTAAAGAAATGTATGTAATCACTTTGCACTTGTAGTGTTTTATTATTATTATTATTATTATTATTATTATTATTATTATTATTATTATTATTATTATTTATTATTATTATTGTTGAATTGTTTCTTGTATTGTTTTTGCTCTCCCTCACCCCTCAACTCCCTTTTCTGTACATAGTCTGATTTCTTTTTGTTTTAGTTCCTTTTATTTGGTGTTGAATGAAATGTGTTTTTACTGTGTTTTTTAATTTTCCATGTACCCTCACGGGTTTTTTTTATTGGAATAAAATAAAACTTGAAAACTTGAAACTTGTTAACAGTGCGTGCAGCAGCAGGTTTCTGTCATCAAGCTGTAGTTAACAGTGCGTGCAGCCCATGATATGGCACGTGCACAAGAGCCAGAAGAGTCGGACTGGCATGCATAGGCAGACACAGCACACCTCCATCGTTCTGTCACTTAACATTCTCCGGATAAGGTCAACTCCGCTATGAGAAAGCCTCGGTTATTAAAAGAAAACAAGTTTTCCAGTCTCTCCCTTGTGTGTATTTTTTTTCCGAAGCATCTCGGTTTAAAACCGAATCAAGGTTGCAGGCGCATGTTGAAACCTTTAAAACCCTTGTGCCTCAGATATCTGGGATCTTCAGAAATTCTCTTACCAATGGCCAACCCCGGATGTGCCAGCCCTATTCAGAAACTTCACACCAGAGGATCTGAAGGAAGCAGCGAAAGACATTCCTATTAAACACGCCGTCTTTGTACAAGTTCTCAACAATTCTCCCGAGGAGGCCAGTGAGTAAAGCTTCGAATTTGATTGCTGTGGATAGCCTAAATGAGTGCACAGTTTTGTTGAGCCAAAAAGTGTTGAAGTCTATGTGAAGAAGGGGTTTGCGAAGACACAATGAAAGATGAAGGACTAAGGTCGCTAAGCCATGTCCATTAGCGCACAGGCACAGAGAATAATTTGTCAATCCGAGTGAGAGAGAGAGAGAGGGGGTAGAGAGAGAGGGAGAGAGAGAGAAATTAGAGACAGACAGACGGGCGGACGCCGACAGACTCAGATAACAAGTCGCGTAAGGCGAAATAACAACATTTAGTCAAGCTGTCGAACTCACAGAATGAAACTGAACGCACTGCTTTTTTCACCAAGACCACATACTCGTAATTTCGTCAGTCCATCGCTCGTGGCAAAGGCAGTGAAATCGACAAGCCATGCAGAATAGTGCGGTAGTGGTCGCGCTGAGCAGGATAACACGCTTTTCTGTATGGCTATTCTTTTTAGCTTAGTGAGTTTGTTTTTAATCCAAACATATTATATCTATATGTTTTTGGAATCAGGGACTGACAAGGAATAAGATGAAATTGGTTTTAAATCGATTTCGGAAAATTAGTTTTAATCATAATTTTCATATTTTTAATTTTCAGAGATTGTTTTTAATCCAAATATAACATATGTATATGTTTTTGGAATTAGAAAATGACAAAAAATAACATGAAATTGTTTTTGGATCGTTTAATAAATTTTTTTTTTAATTACAAGTTTCCGATTTTAATGACTAAACTCATTCATTAATTTTAAGCCACCAAGCTTAAATGCAACACCGAAGTCCGGCCTTCGTCGAAGATTGCTTTGCCAAAATTTCAATCAATTTGATAATAATAATAATAATAATAATAATAATAATAATGCAAACTTTTATAGCGCTATTCTAGAAAAATGTCTACTCTTAGCGCTTTACAATACATACATCGACCAAGCATACTATACACGCACAGGCAAAGAAACCGACCAAACATAACCAACAAACTATACATGCACAGGCAAAGAAAACGACCAACCATACAATACACGCACAGGCAAAGATAACGACCAAACATAAACAAACATACTATGACCAATCATAACCAACATACTATACGCGCGCAGGCAAAGAGAACAATCAGCACATGTAATAATTACTGACAACTAATGATGCAGGCATACAATGACAATCCAATACACAGCCTAGGCACAAGAACCACATAAGGCTACTGTATAAAAACGTGTCAACAATACTATTTACACACACACAAACAGTGCTGACACAAAGCGCAGAAAATATATATACACGTTATTTTAGGCACTAGGTAGGGGGTGAGGTGGGGCGGGATGGGGTGGGTGGGGAGATGCTGGAGGGAAAATCACTTGCGCTGAAATTTGATTGAAAAATGACGGCGTGACAGTGCCGCCTCAACTTTTACAAAAAGCCGGATATGACGTCATCAAAGGTATTTATCGAAAAAATGGAAAAAAAACTTCAGGGAGCCAGAGAGATGTTGGTATTCAAATATTGTCATATTTCCCCGTGCCATAGTCTTTATGCCTAAACTTTTACATTTTTTTTCTTAATCGTTACTTGAACCACGCGCATTATTGATCACATGAATACAATATCCGCGTGTTGCAGTTTGGGTTTCTCAGTTAGCAGAGCAGCATGACGTCATCAAGGGCGTTGTGGCAGGTATCGACG
>NC_090259.1:1852123-1892123 GCF_037325665.1 Littorina saxatilis | reverse complement strand
GCCCCTTGTATTGAGTTGTGTCCCGTCGCTTGCTACACCCTGCCCCTTGTATTGAGTTGTGTCCCGTCACTTGCTACACCCTGTCCCTTGTATTGAGTTGTGTCCCGTCACTTGCTACACCCTGTCCCTTGTATTCAGTTGTGTCCCGTCGCTTGCTACACCCTGTCCCTTGTATTGAGTTGTGTCCCGTCACTTGCTACACTCTGTCCCTTGTATTGAGTTGTGTCCCGTCACTTGCTACACCCTGTCCCTTGTATTCAGTTGTGTCCCGTCACTTGCTACACTCTGTCCCTTGTATTGAGTTGTGTCCCGTCACTTGCTACACTCTGTCCCTTGTATTGAGTTGTGTCCCGTCACTTGCTACACCCTGTCCCTTGTATTGAGTTGTGTCCCGTCACTTGCTACACTCTGTCCCTTGTATTGAGTTGTGTCCCGTCACTTGCTACACTCTGTCCCTTGTATTGAGTTGTGTCCCGTCACTTGCTACACCCTGTCCCTTGTATTGAGTTGTGTCCCGTCACTTGCTACACCCTGCCCCTTGTATTGAGTTGTGTCCCGTCACTTGCTACACCCTGCCCCTTGTATTGAGTTGTGTCCCGTCACTTGCTACACCCTCCCCTTGTATTGAGTTGTGTCCCGTCACTTGCTACACCCTGTCCCTTGTATTGAGTTGTGTTCCGTCACTTGCTACACTCTGCCCCTTGTATTCAGTTGTGTCCCGTCACTTGCTACACCCTGTCCCTTGTATTGAGTTGTGTCCCGTCACTTGCTACCTTCTGTCCCTTGTATTGAGTTGTGTTCCGTCACTTGCTACACTCTGCCCCTTGTATTGAGTTGTGTCCCGTCACTTGCTACACCATGTCCCTTGTATTGAGTTATTGAGTTGTGTCCCGTCACTTGCTACACTCTGTCCCTTGTATTGAGTTGTGTCCCGTCACTTGCTACCTTCTGTCCCTTGTATTGAGTTGTGTTCCGTCACTTGCTACACCCTGCCCCTTGTATTGAGTTGTGTCCCGTCACTTGCTACCTTCTGTCCCTTGTATTGAGTTGTGTCCCGTCACTTGCTACACCCTGCCCCTTGTATTGAGTTGTGTCCCGTCACTTGCTACACCCTGCCCCTTGTATTGAGTTGTGTCCCGTCACTTGCTACACCCTGCCCCTTGTATTGAGTTGTGTCCCGTCACTTGCTACACCCTGCCCCTTGTATTGAGTTGTGTCCCGTCACTTGCTACACCCTGCCCCTTGTATTGAGTTGTGTCCCGTCACTTGCTACACCCTGCCCCTTGTATTGAGTTGTGTCCCGTCGCTTGCTACAACCTGCCCCTTGTATTGAGTTGTGGCCCTCCATGTTGCGAGAACAGGTCACTTGCTACACCCTGCCCCTTGTATTGAGTTGTGTCCCGTCGCTTGCTACACCCTGTCCCTTGTATTGAGTTGTGTCCCGTCACTTGCTACACCCTGCCCCTTGTATGGAGTTGTGTCCCGTCACTTGCTACACCCTGTCCCTTGTATTGAGTTGTGTCCCGTCACTTGCAAAACCCTGCCCCTTGTATTGAGTTGTGTCCCGTCACTTGCTACACCCTGTCCCTTGTATTGAGTTGTGTCCCGTCACTTGCTACACTCTGTCCCTTGTATTGAGTTGTGTCCCGTCACTTGCTACACTCTGTCCCTTGTATTGAGTTGTGTCCCGTCACTTGCTACCTTCTGTCCCTTGTATTGAGTTGTGTCCCGTCACTTGCTACACTCTGTCCCTTGTATTGAGTTGTGTCCCGTCACTTGCTACACTCTGTCCCTTGTATTGAGTTGTGTCCCGTCACTTGCTACACTCTGTCCCTTGTATTGAGTTGTGTCCCGTCACTTGCTACACTCTGTCCCTTGTATTGAGTTGTGTCCCGTCACTTGCTACACCTGTCCCTTGTATTGAGTTGTGTCCCGTCACTTGCTACACCCTGTCCCTTGTATTGAGTTGTGTCCCGTCGCTTGCTACACCCTGCCCCTTGTATTGAGTTGTGTCCCGTCACTTGCTACACCCTGCCCCTTGTATTGAGTTGTGTCCCGTCGCTTGCTACACCCTGCCCCTTGTATTGAGTTGTGTCCCGTCACTTGCAAAACCCTGCCCCTTGTATTGAGTTGTGTCCCGTCGCTTGCTACACCCTGCCCCTTGTATTGAGTTGTGTCCCGTCACTTGCTACACCCTGCCCCTTGTATTGAGTTGTGTCCCGTCACTTGCTACACCCTGCCCCTTGTATTGATTTGTGTCCCGTCGCTTGCTAAACCGATGTCGGTGAATTGGACACGTCGCTGTGTGGCAGACAATTATGATATTTTTCGAATTGTCTGGAACTTTCTCCGATTCATTATGTGGCCCTCCATGTTGCGAGAACAGGTCACTCAAACGAGAACGCTACCGTTGCTGAAATTGTTACCATTATGACGAACCAGCGCCCCCCCCTCTCTCTCTCTCTCTCTCTCTCTCTCTCTGTCTCTCTCTCTCTCTCTCTGTCTCTCTCTCTCTTTCACACACACACACACACACACACACCACACACACACCACACACACACACCACACACACACACTGTCACATACACACTGAACCACACACACTCATCAACACACACACACACACACACACACACACACACACACACACACACACACACACTCACACACACACACACACACACACACACACACACACACACACACACACACACAAAATACACACACTCATCACACACACTCACACACAAACACACACACACACACACACACACACACACACACACACACACACACACTCGCAAACGCACACATATGTTCACATATAATGCATAGCAAGTGTCTGTTGTTTTATTCCAGGTGAAGTCTACTCTGGAAAAGGTCATGAACGGAAAGAATAAAGTGGTTGGCATTCGACACATTTTGGATAATTTAGAAGACGAAGACACCAAATGGTTGAGTAGCGATGACGTCATTTCCGGATTGCGAGTTCTTGAAAACCTTGGCATTCCTTTTGACCTTTTACTTAGGTAAGGGTCCTTTTCGTTTCTGCGTTTTTGTTTGTCCGTATGTGCGTCCTTTGTTTCGCATCAGGTTCTGTGCGTCCTTTGTTTCGCATCACATTCTGTGCGTCCTTTGTTTCGCGTCACATTCTGTGCGTCCTTTGTTTCGCGTCACATTCTGTGCGTCCTTTGTTTCGCATCACATTCTGTGCATCCTTTGTTTCGCATCACATTCTGTGCATCCTTTGTTTCGCATCACATTCTGTGCATCCTTTGTTTCGCATCACATTCTGTGCATCCTTTGTTTCGCATCACATTCTGTGCATCCTTTGTTTCGCATCACATTCTGTGCGTCCTTTGTTTCGCATCACATTCTGTGCGTCCTTTGTTTTGCGTCACATTCTGTGCGTCCTTTGTTTCGCGTCACATTCTGTGCGTCCTTTGTTTCGCGTCACATTCTGTGCGTCCTTTGTTTTGCGTCACATTCTGTGCGTCCGTTGTTTCGCATCACATTCTGTGCATCCTTTGTTTCGCATCACATTCTGTGCATCCTTTGTTTCGCATCACATTCTGTGCGTCCTTTGTTTCGCATCACGTTCTGTGCGTCCTTTGTTTCGCGTCACATTCTGTGCGTCCTTTGTTTTGCGTCACATTCTGTGCATCCTTTGTTTCGCATCACATTCTGTGCATCCTTTGTTTCCCTTTGTTTCGCATCACATTCTGTGCATCCTTTGTTTCGCATCACATTCTGTGCATCCTTTGTTTCGCATCACATTCTGTGCGTCCTTTGTTTCGCATCACATTCTGTGCGTCCTTTGTTTCGCATCACATTCTGTGCGTCCTTTGTTTCGCGTCACATTCTGTGCATCCTTTGTTTCGCGTCACATTCTGTGCATCCTTTGTTTCGTGTCACATTCTGTGCGTCCTTTGTTTAGCGTCACATTCTGTCTGTCCTTTGTTTCGCGTCACATTCTGTGCGTCCTTTGTTTCGCATCACATTCTGTGCATCCTTTGTTTCGTGTCACATTCTGTGCGTCCTTTGTTTCGCATCACATTCATCCTTTGTTTCACGTCACATTCTGTGCGTCCTTTGTTTCGCATCACATTCATCCTTTGTTTCGCATCACATTCTGTCTGTCCTTTGTTTAGCGTCACATTCTGTCTGTCCTTTGTTTCGCGTCACATTCTGTGCGTCTTTTGTTTCGCATCACATTCTGTCTGTCCTTTGTTTCGCGTCACATTCTGTGCGTCCTTTGTTTAGCGTCACATTCTGTCTGTCCTTTGTTTCGCGTCACATTCTGTGCATCCTTTGTTTCCCTTTGTTTCGCATCACATTCTGTGCATCCTTTGTTTCGTGTCACATTCTGTGCATCCTTTGTTTCGCATCACATTCTGATATATCCCCTCCTCCCACTCTAACACACACCCCCATTTGTTTCGGCATTTACTTGTTTTAAATGTTGAACATCGTATTCACGGTGTTTTCTAGTTTTCACTTTCGGTATTAGGCCAAACAAAATTATATGTTGGTTTAGGGTAACGTCACCATAAAAGATAGGGTTGGTAGGTCGGCTTTTTTTTATCTATTTAATTTATTTATTTTTTAAAGATTTAGTCGAGTTTAAAGGAGGTTACTTCCCGTAGTCTCGGTATGGTTCGCAAAATGTGCAAAAAGTTTTTGTTTTTTTTAGAAATGAAAAAAAGTTTTAGGGTCGGCAGGAAAAACTAGGATCGGTCGGGTCACCCTAAACCAACATATATTTTTGTTTGGCCTTATCATGCTATCAAGCTCTTTCGTTACCTTTAGCTTGCAGCTTTCTGATAACATTGTGTCTAATTTTGTTATGTTTTAGACCACATTTGACGAAATGTGTGCTGAGGTTATCAAAGGAATTACCCAGGTTTGTTGACTTTCTTTCTGGGTTATATATATAACATGACGTATGACTGGTTTTCAAATAATATTCATACATGTGTATTCCTTTATGTATGTTGTTCCCGTGTTGCAGAAACCTTTGGGCTCTCTCTAGCTTTCTCCCCTGTATCTCTATCTCTGGATCTGTCTCTGCCTTCCCCCCTCACTCTCTCTCTCTCTCTCTCTCTCTCTCTCTCTCTCTCTCTCTCTCTCTCTCTCTCTGGATCTGTCTCTGCCTTCCCCCCTCACTCTCTCTCTATCTCTCTCTCTCTCTGGATCTGTCTTTGCCTTCCCCTCACTCTCTATCTCTGGATCTGTCTCTGCCTTCCCCCCTCACTCTCTCTCTCTCTCTCTCTAGATCTGTCTCTGCCTTCCCCCTCACTCTCTCTCTATCTCTCTCTCTCTCTCTCTGGATCTGTCTCTGCCTTCCCCCCTCACTCTCTCTGGATCTGTCTCTGCCTTCCCCCCTCACTCTCTCTGGATCTGTCTCTGCCTTCCCCCCTCACTCTCTCTCTCTCTCTCTGGGTCTGTCTCTGCCTTCCCCCCTCACTCTCTCTGGATCTGTCTCTGCCTTCCCCCCTCACTCTCTCTCTATCTCTCTCTCTCTCTCTGGGTCTGTCTCTGCCTTCCCCCCTCACTCTCTCTGGATCTGTCTCTGCCTTCCCCCCTCACACTCTCTCTCTCTCTCTGGGTCTGTCTCTGCCTTCCCCCCTCACTCTCTCTGGATCTGTCTCTGCCTTCCCCCCTCACTCCCTCTCTCTCTCTCTGGGTCTGTCTCTGCCTTCCCCCCTCACTCTCTCTGGATCTGTCTCTGCCTTCCCCCCTCACTCTCTCTGGATCTGTCTCTGCCATCCCCCTCACTCTCTCTCTCTCTCTCTGGATCTGTCTCTGCCTTCCCCCCTCACTCTCTCTCTCTGGTTCTGTCTCTGCCTTCCCCCCTCACTCTCTCTCTCTATCTCTGGGTCTGTCTCTGCCTTCCCCCCTCACTCTCTCTCTCTATCTCTGGGTCTGTCTCTGCCTTCCCCCCTCACTCTCTCTCTATCTCTCTCTGGATCTGTCTTTGCCTTCCCCTCACTCTCTATCTCTGGATCTGTCTCTGCCTTCCCACTTCACTCTCTCTCTCTCTCTGGATCTGTCTCTGCCTTCCCCCCTCACTCTCCCTATCTCTCAATCTGTCTCTGCCTTCCCCCCTCACTCTTTCTCTATCTCTGGATCTGTCTCTGGCTTCCTCCCTCACTCTCTCTCTCTATCTCTGGATCTGTCTCTGCCTTCCCCCCTCACTCTCTCTCTCTCTATCTCTGGATCTGTCTTTGCCTTCCCCCTCACTCTCTCTCTCTGGATCTGTCTCTGCCTTCCCACTTCACTCTCTCTCTCTCTCTGGATCTGTCTCTGCCTTCCCCCCTCACTCTCCCTATCTCTCAATCTGTCTCTGCCTTCCCCCCTCACTCTTTCTCTATCTCTGGATCTGTCTCTGGCTTCCTCCCTCACTCTCTCTCTCTATCTCTGGATCTGTCTCTGCCTTCCCCCCTCACTCTCTCTCTCTCTATCTCTGGATCTGTCTCTGCCTTCCTCCCTCACTCTCTCTCTATCTCTGGATCTGTCTCTGCCTTCCCCCCTCACTCTTTCTCTATCTCTGGATCTGTCTCTGCCTTCCTCCCTCAATCTCTCTCTCTCTATCTCTGGATCTGTCTCTGCCGTCCCCCTCACTCTCTCTCTCTATCTCTGGATCTGTCTCTGCCTTCCCCCTTCACTCTCTCTCTATCTCTGGGTCTGTCTCTGCCTTCCCCCCTCACTCTCTCTCTATCTCTGGGTCTGTCTCTGCCATCCCCCCTCACTTTCTCTCTCTATCTCTGGGTCTGTCTCTGCCTTCCCCCCTTACTCTCTCTCTCTCTATCTCTGGATATGTCTCTGCCTTCCCCCCTTACTCTCTCTCTCTCTCTATCTCTGGGTCTGTCTCTGCCTCCCCCCTCACTCTCTCTCTCTATCTCTGGGTCTGTCTCTGCCTTCCCCCTCACTTTCTCTCTCTATCTCTGGGTCTGTCTCTGCCTTCCCCCCTCACTCTCTCTCTCTATCTCTGGATCTGTCTCTGCCTTCCCCCGTCACTCTCTCTCTATCTCTGGATCTGTCTCTGCCTCCCCCCTCACTTTCTCTCTCTATCTCTGGGTCTGTCTCTGTCTTCCCCCCTCACTCTCTCTCTATCTCTGGATCTGTCTCTGCCTTCCCCCCTCACTCTCCCTATCTCTCAATCTGTCTCTGCCTTCCCCCCTCACTCTCTCTCTATCTCTGGGTCTGTCTCTGCCTTCCTCCCTCACTCTCTCTCTATCGCTGGATCTGTCTCTGCCTTCCCCCCTCGCTCTCTCTCTATCGCTGGGTCTGTCTTTGCCTTCCCCCTCACTCTCTCTCTATCGCTGGGTCTGTCTCTGCCTTCCCCCCTCACTCTCTCTCTATCTCTGGATCTGTCTCTGCCTTCCCCCCTCACTCTCTCTCTATCGCTGGGTCTGTCTCTGCCTTCCCCCCCTCACTCTCTCTCTATCTCTGGATCTGTCTCTGCCTTCCCCCCCTCACTCTCTCTCTATCTCTGGATCTGTCTCTGCCTTCACCCCTCACTCTCTCTCTATCGCTGGGTCTGTCTCTGCCTTCCCCCCTCACTCTCTCTCTATCGCTGGGTCTGTCTCTGCCTTCCCCCTTCACTCTCTCTCTATCTCTGGATCTGTCTCTGCCTTCCCCCCGCACTCTCTCTCTCTATCGCTGGGTCTGTCTCTGCCTTCCCCCCTCACTCTCTCTCTATCGCTGGGTCTGTCTCTGCCTTCCCCCTTCACTCTCTCTCTATCTCTGGATCTGTCTCTGCCTTCCCCCCGCACTCTCTCTCTCTATCGCTGGGTCTGTCTCTGCCTTCCCCCCTCACTCTCTCTCTCTCTCTATCTCTGGATCTGTCTCTGCCTTCCCCCTTCACTCTCTCTCTATCTCTGGATCTGTCTCTGCCTTCCCCCCTCACTCTCTCTCTATCGCTGGGTCTGTCTCTGCCTTCCCCCCTCACTCTCTCTCTCTCTCTGGATCTGTCTCTGCCTTCCCCCCTCACTCTCCCTATCTCTCAATCTGTCTCTGCCTTCCCCCCTCACTCTTTCTCTATCTCTGGATCTGTCTCTGCCTTCCTCCCTCACTCTCTCTCTCTATCTACGGATCTGTCTCTGCCTTCCCCCCTCACTCTCTCTCTATCTCTGGATCTGTCTCTGCCTTCCCCCCTCACTCTCTCTCTCTATCTCTGGATCTGTCTCTGCCTTCCCCCCTCACTCTCTCTCTCTATCTCTGGGTCTGTCTCTGCCTTCCTCCCTCACTCTCTCTCTATCTCTGGGTCTGTCTCTGCCTTCCCCCCTCACTCTCTCTCTCTCTATCTCTGGATCTGTCTCTGTCTTCCCCCCTCACTCTCTCTCTCTATCTCTGGGTCTGTCTCTGTCTTCCCCCCTCACTCTCTCTCTCTATCTCTGGGTCTATCTCTGCCTTCCCCCCTCACTCTCTCTCTATCTCTGGGTCTGTCTCTGCCTTCCTCCCTCACTCTCTCTCTCTCTATCTCTGGATCTGTCTCTGTCTTCCCCCCTCACTCTCTCTCTCTATCTCTGGGTCTGTCTCTGTCTTCCCCCCTCACTCTCTCTCTCTATCTCTGGGTCTGTCTCTGCCTTCCCCCCTCACTCTCTCTCTATCTCTGGGTCTGTCTCTGCCTTCCTCCCTCACTCTCTCTCTCTATCTCTGGGTCTGTCTCTGCCTTCCTCCCTCACTCTCTCTCTATCTCTGGGTCTGTCTCTGCCTTCCCCCCTCACTCTCTCTCTATCTCTGGGTCTGTCTCTGCCTTCCTCCCTCACTCTCTCTCTATCTCTGGGTCTGTCTCTGCCTTCCTCCCTCACTCTCTCTCTATCTCTGGGTCTGTCTCTGCCTTCCCCCCTCACTCTCTCTCTCTCTCTCTCTGGATCTGTCTCTGCCTTCCCCCCTCACTCTCTCTCTATCTCTGGGTCTGTCTCTGCCTTCCCCCCTCACTCTCTCTCTCTATCTCTGGGTCTGTCTCTGCCTTCCCCCCTCACTCTCTCTCGCTATCTCTGGGTCTGTCTCTGCCTTCCCCCCTCACTCTCTCTCTATCTCTGGATCTGTCTCTGCCTTCCCCCCTCACTTTCTCTCTCTCTCTCTCTGGATCTGTCTCTGCCTTCCCCCTCACTCTCTCTCTATCTCTGGATCTGTCTCTGCCTTCCCCCCTCACTCTCTCTCTTTCTCTGGATCTGTCTTTGCCTTCCCCCCTCACTCTCTCTCTATCTCTGGATCTGTCTCTGCCTTCCCCCCTCACTCTCTCTCTTTCTCTGGATCTGTCTTTGCCTTCCCCCCTCACTCTCTCTCTATCTCTGGATCTGTCTCTGCCTTCCCCCCTCACTCTCTCTCTCTATCTCTGGATCTGTCTCTGCCTTCCCCCCTCACTCTCTCTCTCTCTATATCTGGATCTGTCTCTGCCTTCCCCCTTACTCTCTCTCTCTATCCCTGGATCTGTCTCTGCCTTCCCCCCTCACTCTCTCTCTGTCTCTGGGTCTGTCTTTGCCTTCCCCCCTTAGTTTCTCTCTCTCTCTGGGTCTGTCTCTGCCATCCCCCCTCACTCTCTCTCTATCTCTGTGTCTGTCTCTGCCTTCCCCCCTCACTCTCTCTCTCTCTCTCTCTGGATCTGTCTCTGCCTTCCCCCCTCACTCTCTCTCTCTATATCTGGATCTGTCTCTGCCTTCCCCCTTACTCTCTCTCTCTATCTCTGGATCTGTCTCTGCCTTCCCCCCTCACTCTCTCCCTCTATCTCTGGATCTGTCTCTGCCTTCCCCCTTCACTCTCTCTCTATCTTTGGATCTGTCTCTGCCTTCCTCCCTCACTCTCTCTCTCTATCTCTGGATCTGTCTCTGCCTTCCCCCCTCACTCTCTCTCTCTATCTCTGGATCTGTCTCTGCCTTCCCCCTTCACTCTCTCTCTATCTCTGGATCTGTCTCTGCCTTCCCCCCTCACTCTCCCTATCTCTCAATCTGTCTCTGCCTTCCCCCCTCACTCTTTCTCTATCTCTGGATCTGTCTCTGCCTTCCTCCCTCACTCTCTCTCTCTATCTCTGGATCTGTCTCTGCCTTCCCCCCTCACTCTCTCTCTCTGGATCTGTCTCTGTCTTCCCCCCTCACTCTCTCTCTCTATCTCTGGATCTGTCTCTGCCTTCCCCCTTCACTCTCTCTCTATCTCTGGGTCTGTCTCTGCCTTCCTCCCTCACTCTCTCTCTCTATCTCTGGGTCTGTCTCTGCCTTCCCCCCTCACTCTCTCTATATCTCTGGATCTGTCTTTGCCTTCCCCCCTCACTCTCTCTCTATCTCTGGATCTGTCTTTGCCTTCCCCCCTCACTCTCTCTCTATCTCTGGATCTGTCTCTGCCTTCCCCCCTCACTCTCTCTCTATCTCTGGATCTGTCTCTGCCTTCCCCCCTTACTCTCTCTCTATCTCTGGATCTGTCTCTGCCTTCCTCCCCTCACTCTCTCTCTCTATCTCTGGATCTATCTCTGTCTTCCCCCCTCACTCTCTCTCTCTATCTCTGGATCTGTCTCTGCCTTCCCCCCTCACTCTCTCTCTATTTCTGGATCTGTCTCTGTCTTCCCCCCTCACTCTCTCTCTCTATCTCTGGGTCTGTCTCTGCCTTCCCCCCTTACTCTCTCTCTCTCTATCTCTGGATCTGTCTCTGTCTTCCCCCCTCACTCTCTCTCTATCTCTGGATCTGTCTCTGCCTTCCCCCTCACTCTCTCTCTATCTCTGGATCTGTCTCTGCCTTCCCCCCTTACTCTCTCTCTATCTCTGGATCTGTCTCTGCCTTCCTCCCCTCACTCTCTCTCTCTATCTCTGGATCTGTCTCTGCCTTCCCCCTCACTCTCTCTCTATCTCTGGATCTGTCTCTGTCTTCCCCCCTCACTCTCTCTCTCTATCTCTGGATCTGTCTCTGTCTTCCCCCCTCACTCTCTCTCTATCTCTGGATCTGTCTCTGTCTTCCCCCCTCACTCTCTCTCTCTCTCTGGATCTGTCTCTGCATTCCCCCCTCACTCTCTCTCTATCTCTGGATCTGTCTTTGCCTCCCCCCTCACTCTCTCTCTATCTCTGCATCTGTCTCGCGCTGTTTCCGTCTGTCTGCCTCTCTGTCTGCCTCTCTCCCTCTGTCTTTTTGTCTTGTCTGTCTCTCTCCCTCTGTCTTTCTGTTTTGTCTGTCTGTCTGGCTCTCTCATTCTCTCCATTTCCCCACTCCCTCTGTGTGTTTTTGATCTTCTGCAATTGGGCCCTGTTTAATTCTGACGCGAAACCATTTTTTGTTTTTGTTTTGACAAGTGGATGAAATACTACAAGTAGATAACATTGTTCATTGGCTCTATCGACCGCTTGCTTCCCTTTGTATGATAAACCGTCCATAGATCGTCGTTCTCCCGAAATAACTCCTTGGTATGTATATGATAAACCGTCCATAGATCATCGTTCTCCCGAACTAACTCCTTAGTATGTCATCGAGAATAGAGGATTTTGGGATATCCTTTCATGCGCCTTTCGGCGATTGGTCAATGCACTTCGTATCAATAATGTTGGTCTCGCTTGAAATTATCGCTACTTGATATTGCTTTTCAAACGTATACAAAGTGACCGGGAGCGTAGGGTCAGTTACTGAACTTAGCCCCGAACAGTGAGATATGGAGAACAGTACACAAATACGAACGGAGAGACTCGGAAACTCGAGTCACTGAGTCGTCGCCACCCTCGAGAACTCAAGTGTAATAATTGAAGTCAAATCTCCCTCGACTACAGTGCGACAAAATAGCTCAGTCGGTAGAGTCCCCGATTGACGGTGCGCTAGTCCTTACTTTTGTGGTCCCGGGTTCGATTCGCTTCGAAGGCAATTTTATTTTTATTTTTTTCTGAACTCGTAATTCTTGTATTTTATTCATTTGCTTCATTCCAAACGGTTTTCAACTTTTTCTTGTTTTCTTAACACTTGTATTTTTTTCATTTTGATTTATCCCAAAGATTTTGAGTCGTGTATTGAAAATCGAATATAGTGCATGAGTGCCATTGAACAGCTTTCCCACAATCCCGTATTCTATTTTTAGTAATGGATATTCCCAAGGAAAGGTCAAAGGCATGTATCATCGCGTGTCGACTGCTGGTAATAGTACTTAGCTGCTTCTATTATGATAGGCTTCTGGTTTTGATGAATTCATGTCAGTTTACAAGCGCATTTTATTTTAGTTGATTGATTTCTGTTGAATCGGATTTTGTCCCTAGACTGAAAATGGTGGTTGACCACCTAGCCAAGCCGTACATCAAAGCTGGGTTGATAGACGAGTGGAAGAAAGACATGACTGTGATAGCTGAAAATCCGAACATCTACTGCAAACTGTGAGGTTTTTATTTTTATAATTCATTCATTTATTCTTCCATTTATTTTTTTCTTGTCTTTCTTCTGTTTCTCGTGCCCTGCATTCACGTGAAACTGTATCACTTCGCCCATTGGATGATGAAAACACTGTATCGCTTCGCCCATTGGATGATGAAAACACTGTATCGCTTCGCCCATTGGATGAAAACACTGTATCGCTTCGCCCATTGGATGATGAACAAACTGTATCGCTTCGCCCATTGGATGATGAACAAACTGTAATCGCCCATTGGATGATGAACAAATTGTATCGCTTTGCCCATTGGATGATGAAAAAACTGTATCGCTTCGCCCATTGGATGATAAACAAACTGTATCGCTTCGCCCATTGGATGATGAAAACACTGTATCGCTTCGCCCATTGGATGATGAAAACACTGTATCGCTTCGCCCATTGGATGATGAAAACACTGTATCGCTTCGCCCATTGGATGATGAACAAACTGTATCGCTTCGCCCATTGGATGATAAAAAAACTGTATCGCTTCGCCCATTGGATGATGAACAAACTGTATCGCTTCGTCCATTGGATGATGAACAAACTGTATCGCTTCGCCCATTGGATGATGAACAAACTGTATCGCTTCGCCCATTGGATGATGAACAAATTGTATCGCTTCGCCCATTGGATGATGAAAACACTGCATCGCTTTGCCCATTGGATGATGAACAATCTGTAATCGCCCATTGGATGATGAACAAACTGTATCGCTTCGCCCATTGGATGATGAACAAACTGTATCGCTTCGCCCATTGGATGATGAACAAACTGTATCGCTTCGCCCATTGGATGATGAACAAACTGTATCGCTTCGCCCATTGGATGATGAACAAACTGTATCGCTTCGCCCATTGGATGATGAAAAAACTGTATCGCTTCGCCCATTGGATGATGAACAAACTGTATCGCTTCGCCCATTGGATGATGAACAAACTGTAATCGCCCATTGGATGATGAACAAATTGTATCGCTTCGCCCATTGGATGATGAAAAAACTGTATCGCTTCGCCCATTGGATGATGAACAAACTGTATCGCTTCGCCCATTGGATGATGAAAAAACTGTATCGCTTCGCCCATTGGATGATGAACAAACTGTATCGCTTCGCCCATTTGATAATGTAAAAACACAGTTTGGATATCATGCTAAAATAAGATCATGAAAACTTGTAAATCTGCTTAGTGGAAATTGAAAATCAGATATTTGGTTAGTTTCTGTTAACCTTCATATAAATCTTGCTGTATTTCTTGTAAACATTGCACAATGACGAGGACGGACGTTTTTTCTAATGGATGACAGCCGTTTTTGTTATGTTTGCTAGATTTTTCATGACTGATTAAGTTATTTTAAGCTGGACAGTATCTTCAAATCCTTTAATACTACACGTAGTATAACTTCTTCTAGTTTCAAGAAGAAATTTATAGCTTTCGTCGGAGCTACGGATTGCATGCATCCACCACCTTGCGAAGTTGGAATACATCTCTGTTAGCTTTGATAGCGTATTTCAGTCGTAGTTACGCCTATATGATGAGACATGGTGGAGTAAATCGGTACCCTGCTACCTAACAAAGCTGGAATACATCTCTGTTAGCTTTGATAGCGTATTTCAGTCGTAGTTACGCCTATATGATGAGACATGGTGGAGTAAATCGGTACCCTGCTACCTGACAAAGCTGGAATATACGTTTGTGAACATACACTATTTCTGTTGCAGTCACACACACACACAGGCATGTTAAAGTAAATCTGCAAAGCTAGTAAAGCTAGCTGTTCTCTATTCTCAATTTATATCCCACCAATATTTTATTACATAAAATGAAAGTAGGGGAAAGTCGCTAAACCTGGAACAGTTAAGGAGAAACAGCCGTACCAGACAAAAAAATGGATATTGCAAAGCGTTCTTTATATTGTCACATACTAGACTCTATCAGTAAATAAACGAACCACAAAAAATAAAATAAAAGTCACGCAACTCATCAGACTGATCATAATAAAAATGTCTGCATTTGTTCCAGGTTGGACGCATGGGTGTGTAAAGTGGAACACTGTGTTGTCAAACTCGGAACACATACAAACACACCCTGACTCTCTTTCTAGCTCTGTCTGTGTCTCACACACACACATATACACCCACACACTCTCATTCACACACAAACAAGCACACTTTGCCACACACACAAGATAAATAAATACGTCATAACATTTTGATTAAGCCAATTTATGTAAATGTCTTTTTTCAACATCATATTTTGACTTTTACCAAGGAAATAACAAATCGGATAACAATTTAAGCCTTAAATGTAAAACATAAAGATAAATAAGGGCGAGGTCTAAAAAGGACTTTAAAAAAAAGGAAAAAATAGGGAAAGAACCGATTTTGCAGACAATGTCCTTTGTCTTCTACTGTCAGCGCAGTCATCATGTGATTTCTGTATGCACTTCTGGCACTATAACATATCCTCAGGGGAGTTGGTGCCACACATGAAGCAGTACCACGAAATTTTGCAGCTTCATTTGTACCCCTCTTCTGTTGACAAATAGATATAAAAGGGCTACCTGCCCAATTGACTAAATGTAAAAATCATTACGCATAAAGTCTCAAAGCAAATAACTAAGAACAGATTTAAGAACTGATTTTGCAGACACACAAAAATTGCTAAGTACAGATTTCGAAGTCCTTTTGTCCGCTGCTGTCAGACTGTGTGCACCTCTGGCACTGTATCATGTTCTCAGGGGAGTTGGTGCCACACATGAAGCAGTACCAAGTGCTTTCCCCCGGGATAGAACGCATCGTCGAGAATGTTCTCCTTTTTTCCCTCTGATCAGAAGATATTCCCCTCTTGTTTCTCTGAGCAGAAGATTTTGTAGCTTCATTCTTTCCTCTTTTCTGTTGACCTGCACGCCTTTTTGCAAGTGAAATCTCCAGCTTTTGCTTGTAAGGAGAAGATTGTTTTTTTCGTGATGATCTCTTCGACAAGCTTGTGGTTGTGCGTTGCAGGACATCAGCAGCAGGTAAGCTTACATTTGCTGCTGACACCAAGCAATCATAATGACCAGAATCTCCATGTACAGTTTACAAAACAACGATGGGGGTGACGTTGGCAAATTTATTTTAGCTTCAAGAATGCTATTGATTAGTTCTTGTTCTATCTCTGGTGTTAATGTAGAAGGTCTTCCTGTGAACTTTACTTCTTCTTTTGCAAATTTGTTTGTTTCCTTCTAAATGACTTTTAAGAGTTGTGACAGTAACACCATATGCTCTTGATGCGCAACGCAAACCCATATCTCCGTTTTTCACTGCCGACAAAGGCGCAGCCCATTTCTTCTGGTAACCACCGCCGTTCGGGTCTCATAATACTGTCAAACAAATCAATCCATCATTCAATAATACTTATAGAAAGGAAAAACACAACAAAACTGAAAAGAGAATTGAATACGTGAATAAAACAGCAGTGTTCTGTTTATTGTTTGATGAGGGTAAGATGGAACAGAATGCAGCAAAGCTGGAACACTGTTCCATGTTTGCCTCTCTTATGTGTTCCATCATTGCCGCATGGCACCTGCATGGATTTCGCGTTTTTTTGTTGGACACACGTGACGTTTCAAATCTTTTTTTCCGTTCACGTTATTGCGAATCTATGAAGGTTTATCACAGCAATCAACATTTTACGTGAACGTATGTAGATAAAGAGTAATAATACGAATTGTAGACGGTAGAAATAAGAAGAAGCCAGTGTACCAGTCAGCGTACCGCCCTCACCACAGCACCGAGACGGCGCTCCTGCGAATCACCACGGACCTCCTGAACGCAACAGATAGCGGTCTCGTCTCTGCCCTTGTGCTGCTGGACCTTTCCGCGGCCTTCGACACGATCGACCACCAGCTACTCGTCGATCGCCTCAGTTCCACGTTCGGCATTCACGACACCGCCCTCTCTTGGTTTAGGAACTACCTCCAGAACCGCTCTCAGACGGTCACCACTGATTCGTTCTCTTCTCAGCCTGTCCCTGTCCGCTTCGGCGTCCCACAAGGATCTGTCCTCGGCCCTGTCCTTTTCACCCTGTACACCCAACCCCTCTCCCTGGTCATCGAACGCCACGGCCTGAACTACAACTCCTTTGCCGATGACACGCAGCTCCAGAACAGCGCCAAGCCGGAGGACGTTGACGATCTCCTTGGATCCATCTCCAGTTGTTTCACTGACATCAAGAACTGGATGACTGAGAACAAGCTGAAGCTGAACAGTGAGAAGACGGAGGCCCTTCTCGTTGGAACACGACAGAAGATTGCTTCCCTCACTGTGACCGACCTCCAGCTGGATGACGCGACTGTTCCATTCTCCCCTGCTGTCAAGAGCCTTGGCGTCTTTCTCGACTCCACTCTCTCCATGCAGACACACATCTCCTTCATCATCAAGACCTGCTTTTTCCACCTACGACGCATCGCCTCCATCCGTCGCTACCTCACCCACGACGCCTGTGTCAAGCTGGTTGTCTCCCTCATCTTCAGTCGTCTGGACTACTGCAACTCCCTTCTGGCTGGCCTCCCCGCCTCATCCATTCATGGCCTACAACGAGTCCAGAACGCCGCTGCCAGGCTGACGTTGAGGAAGACGAAGCGAGACCACATCACCCCCCTACTTCGCTCCTTGCACTGGCTCCCTGTCAACACCCGTATCTCCTACAAACTGTCCACTCTGGTCTACAAGTGTCTCAACGACTCTGCTCCCGAGTACCTTCAATCCTCCCTGGACCTGTACACCCAGCCCTCCGACCGTCCCCTTCGTTCTGCTGCTGACCCTCTCCGCCTCCACATCCCTCGCTCGAAACTCGCATCTGCTGGTCAGCGTGCATTTCCCTCCGCGGGCCCCTCCGTCTGGAACTCCCTGCCGCTTGAGCTTCGCCAGAGCCCCTCTCTTGACGCGTTCAAGAGTAGGTTGAAGACTCAGTTCTTCCCGTAGCTGGCTGCGACTTTCATGCTCGACGTGATGTGTTGTGCCCCAAAAGACATTCTTGTGCTGTGCTCTGTGAGAGGTGTTTTCTTTGTGCTTCATAGTATTTTGTTTGGACCTAGCTATTGATGTGTACATTGTTGTTAAACAGTTGTTTGTTTACCAGGGTTTGCTAGTGTGTGATAGGGTTCGTGTCCGTCTGAAGATGTTAGTTTCTTTGTTAGTCCTGTGTTGACAACTCTTCGACAAGCGCTTAGAACTGTACCCACGGAATACGCGCTATATAAGCTTCATATTGATTGATTGATTGATTGAGGGGGCCCGGGTAGCTCAGGTGGTAGAGCACTGGACTTGTGATCGAGAGGTCGCTGGTTCGAATCCGGGCCGGGACGGACACGGGTCAACTTTATGTGCAGACCCAGAGACGGTATCCATCTCCCACCCCCGTGTCACCACAATGGCACGTTAAAGATCTTGGTCATTCTACCATAAGTGCAGATGGCTGATACCACCTAAACACGCAAACATCAAAAGCCGTGAGGGCGTAAAAACTCGAATCGTATAAACCAATTCATGTCCAATATAGGCAATTAAGACCTGACGGACAATAAGCCCCTTAAAATTTACTTTTTTTTTTTTATTGATTGATTGAGAAGGAAGAAAAGTTTAAAAACCGTACCATTTTTTTTGTTTTGCCGCGGTAGTCATTTTTTTTGCTGGAATAATATCAAGGAATGTCACTGGACATTTCTGCAAAACAATTGTTTATGAATTGTTCCCCGTTGATCGCATATTGAGGTGTTCCAAGTTGGCCGACTGTTCCAGGATTGGCGACTTTCCCTTAAGTCGAACAAAAAACTGTAACGAGTGCCCACATATTTTGGATGTCATGGAACACTTTTTCTATGAGTGTCCCCGAATTAGAAGGTGTTGGACTTATATTGAAAAAATGTTGAACAGTCTGACAGGTCGGGCTTGCTTATTGTCTATTACAGATGTATTATTCGGAATCGAAGAATGTCAGGAATCAGCGTTAATTAACCATGTTTTATTGATAGCAAAAATGTGCATCAGCAAAGTTAAGAAAACGAAATCGCATATTCCATTGGAAATTGTATTTCAACAAGAACTTGCGCTACGAAAGGTTTATCCCCATTGTCCTTAGTTAGATTGTTGTTGAATTAAAAAGTAATTTAATGGAAATGTAACCTGTAATGAAAAAGAAAACAAAATTAAAATTTCATTGAACAAAAAAAAAAGACCAATGAAGAAGGATATGCTCACCGCCAAAAACAAAAAAAACAAAAACAAAAAAAAAGAGGCAAAAAAGAAAGGGTTGAAGCTGCCTGCATGCAACTGAGATAAAAAAAAACAAGTCGCGTAAGGCGAAATTACAACATTTAGTCAAGCTGAATGAAACTGAACTCACTGCATTTTTACAGCAAGCGCGTCGTCAGTCCACCGCTCGATGCACAGGCAGTGAAATTGACAAGAAGAGCGGGGTAGTAGTTGCGCTGAGAAGGATAGCACGCTTTTCTTTATCTCTATTCTTTTTAACTTTCTGAGCGTGTTTTTAATCCAAACATATCACATCTATATGTTTTTGGAATCAGGAAACCACAAGGAATAAGATGAAATTGTTTTTAAATCGATTTCGGAAATTTTATTTTAATAATAATTTTTATATTTTTAATTTTCAGAGCTTGTTTTTAATCCGAATATAACATATTTATATGTTTTTGGAATCAGAAAATGATGAAGAATAAGATAAATGGAAATTTGGATCGTTTTAAAAAAAAATATTTTTTTTACAATTTTCAGATTTTTAATGACCAAAGTCATCAATTAATTTTTAAGCCACCAAGCTGAAATGCAATACCGAAGTCCGGCCTTCGTCGAAGATTGCTGGGCCAAAATTTCAATCAATTTGATTGAAAAATGAGGGTGTGACAGTGCCGCCTCAACTTTTACAAAAAGCCGGATATGACGTCATCAAAGGTATTTATCGAAAAAAAGAAAAAACATCCGGGGATATCATTCCCAGGAACTCTCATGTCAAATTTCATAAAGATCGGTCCAGTAGTTTGGTCTGAATCACTCTACACACACACACACACACAGACACACACACACACATAATAATAATAATGCAAACTTTTATAGCGCTATTCTAGAAAAATGTCTACTCTTAGCGCTTTACAATACATACATCGACCAAGCATACTATACACGCACAGGCAAAGAAACCGACCAAACATAACCAACAAACTATACATGCACAGGCAAAGAAAACGACCAAACATACAATACACGCACAGGCAAAGATAACGACCAAACATAAACAAACATACTATGACCAATCATAACCAACATACTATACGCGCGCAGGCAAAGAGAACAATCAGCACATGTAATAATTACTGACAACTAATGATGCAGGCATACAATGACAATCCAATACACAGCCTAGGCACAAGAACCACATAAGGCTTCTGTATAAAAACGTGTCAACAAGTAGAGGTTACACGCCGAGTCTCAGTGATTATCAAAAATAATGGTCGAAGTTAGCGGATCATGAAAAATGCGAGCTTTAGCGAGCTTTTTCATGACCGCGAACTGAGACCATTATTTTATTTTTATTTTTTTTAATTTTTTTTTTTTAAATTTTATTTATAATTCTTTCAGCTTACAACCTTTTCGACAAGACAAAACAAGCAAAAGGAAAAAAGAAAAGAAAATGAAAAAGAACGAAACGCGACAGGACAACGATAACATGTGTATCGTTAGTCGTATAGCATGGTATGCCATGTTATTGTTGATTGTTCGATTGTTTGTCAACAGAGTTTTTTCTCGATATATATTTCACGAAGGCACAGTTGGGGAAAGTTCTTCTTCTTCTTCTTCGGCGTTCCAGGGGGAAAGTTCAACAAAGCGAATAGTGTAGATCTGGGTCAACGAAGAAGAGTGTTCCTGGTGGAACGTGAAGTCCGTGAAGTCCGTGTCCGTCAGCAGCGTCAGGCGTGTTATGTAGGCGTGGTCGGCTTACCATCACTGTGTGCCACTGCAGTCTAGCATGACATGGCAACACGCCTCGATGTGTTGTTTCATTCTTTCTATCTGATCGGCGTACCTAAGCGGGTCAACATCGCACCATCGTCTGAGACAGCTAAGGATAATGCTGTATTGTAGATCAGTGTCTTCAGTTTCTTCAGTAAAATAAAACCAGTTGTCCACAACACCTTCTCTCAGTCCATACTGAAACACCATCCGGTCAGTCAATGCATACAGACAGTGGTGTCCATAGCGATGATCAAGGACAACTTTTCTCACAACAGGTGTCACGGCACACTCTAAGACTGCCTCTCTTTCCTTAGGCTTGAGTGAAGACAAATAATGGGTTACAGTATCGCGCCGATCTTCCCAATACTGAAGGAACTCGTCGTTCTCTGAATCCGTGTCGCTGGTGTCACACAACGTTTTATCTGTGTCAGGGTCTTGATCCATTGCAGAATCAGGCGGTTCCTGCGTGTAATTGTCGGTGTTGTTGTAATCAGGGCGCTGTGCCGTCTGACTGGGTGGGGTCTCAAACACATTGTCAACAACACCGGACTCAGCGTTTTGTTCCACACTTGTAATGCTGTCACTGTTTATGTTTACGTCGTGTGACTGACCTTTGACCTGATGTTGTCTTGTCGCCGCACGCTGCGTGTCTCGCCTGAGTTCGCTCGGTGACTTGCGTCGGTAGCGTGCAAAAGTGACTGGTTCGGGTTTCCCAATGGCGGATGCTGAGTCACTGTCCCATCTCAAGACGAGTGTCGTTGTTTTCCCCTTGCCGTGCACGTCCCATGAAGACAGGGAGCACTTCATGGCCAGAGTCTGCAGAACTGACTCTAAGGCGACTGGTAGTCCTGGAATGTCCATCATATAGGAACGAATGAAGAACTTTTGGATGAAAAAAGTGAGAGCTCAAAATCTCGCTGCTCGTTGGTAGCCAGGGGCAGATCACCCCACCATTATTTTTTATAATCACTGAGACGAGGCGTGTAACCTCTTTATTCCTCCTTTCTTCAGTTATTCAAAGAAAATATAGCGGTTGGACTTTACCACCACTATTGAAAATAAAAGTGTTGAGTATTTATGTGCGTGTCTGCTCAATCTGTGTGTATATGAATTAGTGTGTATGTATGCTTGTTGAGTGTGTATCTGAGACAAAGTCAAAGAGTGAAAATGAATGAACAGAAAGAGATGAAAGTATTTTAAGATTAAACTAAACTACAAAAACTCACAACCAAAACGTTAACCTTTACAACATTTATTAACTCTAAACAAATAACAACCGTTTCTGTAATCTATCTCAAGGGAGACAACTATTCTCTCATCAAAGTTCAAACTCAGGACTGCTGTTAGCACTCAAAAAAAACTAACACTAAAACCAATATAAGGTCTCTAAAGATTCACAGACTAAAAGGAACACTAGATTACATAGACAACTCACAATACTAATGACTTCACAAAAGACTCTTCACGACTGACAAACCGACCCAAACAGAGACCCACCACATGCCTGCACACACAGAACAACATGGCGCAAATTAGCTTCACAGCGACCGGTTATGATTATACATATTTCTTACTAAAAAACCAACAAACACAATAAACCAAACATAGGAATATGTTACTTAGATTCTTAGAAACAACCCTGCCAAATAAAACCCTTCAACTCACCTTGGAGTTGGACTCCTAAGCCAAAAACAACTCTTAGTTACATCAAGCTGTTCTTCTCTCGAAGACAAAAGTAGCGTCCCGCTAAGAATGCTGGGAACTATAAAAAAGGAAATTAAGAAGGGAAACAACTCGGAACCTTCTGACCTATACGTCTTTGACGAGGTTACTTCCCGTCCTCCACATACCTCCCAGCTTAATTATGTCGGCTCCGAACGACATGACACAAATTAACACATTTATAATAACCAACACTCATAACATCAAAATCCAACTCTTACTACAATACTACATTCCTGTTGCTAACACCTTCAGTGAAACCCGAGAGATGTCTACCTTTACGGAAAGTCCTGTCTACACCATAAAGTAAGCAATTACACCACCATTACTTATCAAGACTAATCAAGCCAATACCTGACCACTATTGAACAAGGCCCTTTAAGACTCAAAGTTCCAATACCGAGCAAGACTAAACAGTCATGACAGTAAAACCTCTAACATCTCTTACTGTGGATAAGAACAATAAGAACTTTAAACTCTAAATTTAAACTTAGAATAAACTTATTTACACATGTGGTCATCAGAATGACCCTTTAACACTACTACCAATAACAGACAGTCTTAATCAAACAATTTTTCCATCATAACTTGAAATGTCTGTATCATCTGAGATGCAACGTCATCTCGGCGGCTAGTCCTAGCCACAACTGTCTTGGGCAGTTTGTGCATATTTGAGTGTTTTCCTGCATTAACTCTCTTCGGCCTACGTCGTGGTGTCGGCCTTTCGGGGGATTCTGAAGATTCTGAGGAGTCTGATTCTGACCGTTCCGGTTCTGATCCGGAGGATTCAGGGGGTTGAAATGTAGGTAGTCGTACAGGTTTCGTACGAGGAGCAGGGACAGGTATTTCACACTTCTTTATCTCCTGTCTGCTGACATATTTCACATCACTTCCACGTTCAGATTTGATGCCAACTGGTGCACCATCAGAATCCGGGATTCTAGTGACTCTAAATTTCTCTTGCTTCCAGTGATCCTGGATTTTGTTTCGACCTAACGGATGGCTTCGCAACAACACGAGATCTCCAACTTTCAAATCATCTGCTTTCACCCTACCATCATGTCGAGCTTTACGTTCTGTAGCAGCCTGTTTCAAAGCTTTCATGGCGGTATCATGTGCAGTGGCTAACCGTTCTTGGTGTGTACGAACCCAGTCCGTTTGACTCTGAACTTTCTCGTTCTGGCTTATCCCCAAAAGGAAATCGACTGGCAATTTAGGTTTCTGACCGAACAGAAGTTCGAACGGGCTAAACCCAGTGGAAGCATGAGGGGTACAGTTATACACATAGATAACCTCTGACAGATTTTCTGTCCAACGTCTCTTTTTCTCTGGTGGTAGTGTTCGTAACAGGTTGTGTAACGTGCGATTAAACCTCTCGCATTGTGCGTTTCCCTGAGGGTGGTATGGGGTCGTGCGCGACTTGCTGACTCCGTACAATGTGCAAAGCTCTCTAATCACTTCACCCTCAAAGTTTCTGCCTCTATCGGAGTGAATTCTAGCTGGTATCCCAAACTTCTGGAACCATTCTTTCACTAGAACCTTAGCGACAGTAGTGGCCTTCTGATCTCTAGTCGGCACGGCAACGGTAAATTTTGTGAAAACATCTGTCAACACCAATACATTTTCACGACCGTCCGACGACTTTTCCAGCACGGTGAAGTCCATCGCTAAAACTTCCAAAGGCTTCGAAGCCAACAAATGACCCATGGGAACCTGACACCGAGTGTTCGGCATTTTCGCAAACGAACATCTTGTACACGACTTCACCCAGCGTGCCACATCTGCAAACATTCCTGGCCAATATGCACGCTCCTGCAAAAGTTGTGCTGTTCTCTTCTTTCCTTGGTGTCCTGTCGCATGTACTGACTCAAACACCGCCTGCCGAAGCTGTTTGGGCAACACGAGCTGTAGAACCGTGTCTTTTGTGTGAGGATGACAAATCTTCCTGAATAGCAAACCGTCCTTCTCAAGAAATCTGTCCCACTGTCTACACAAAGTACCAAAAGACAACCCACGTCCGGTCCTATCTTCCTGACTAGGGCACTGACCCTTTCTCCAAAACTGAAGAATGACTCCTATCTCGGGATCTTTTTCTTGTGCAAGTTTCAACTCTTCTGGTGTGATTGACGGTAGTGCCTGAGATGCTTCGTGGTTGTAATCACTATCCGACATGACTTTTCCATCACTGGTTGGCAAAGTCTCACTAGAACCATCACTAGAGTCTAGTCCTGTCATCGCAACTGTGACTTCATGGCTACTGAACCTAATCTCTGAAGGAATTTCAGTCGACCCGGTGGCAACTGTTGCAGCCACAACTTCTTCTTCATCATCAACCTGTTCATTGTCTACAGGGTTTCTCGAAAGACCGTCGGCGTTAGAATTTTCCTTGCCATGACCTGTATTTGATTTGGAAGTCAAAGAGAGACAACTGCGCTGCCCACCTCTGCTCTACAGCTCCAAGTTTTGCAGTGGAAAGGTAGCTCAGGGGGTTGTTATCTGTATACGCTATGAACTTGGACCCCAACAAGTACCCACGAAATTTTTCTGTAACGGCCCATTTGAGCGCTAACAGTTCAATTTTCATTGAACTGTAGTTGTGACTGTTTTTCTCTGTAGGCCGGAGTGTGCGGCTTGCATAAGCTATCACCCTACGTTTGCCTCCTTGGTCTTGGGACAACACGGCACCTAAACCATGCAAACTTGCGTCTGTCTCCAAAATGAAAGGTTGGCTATAGTCAGCATAGCCAAGCACGGGCGTTGTTGTCAACGCGACCTTCAAAGCATCGAATGCTTTCTGACACTCTATCGTCCAACCATCACCAAGATTTGGACCGTTTCTAGTTCTCTCTTTGACCATCTGTGACATTTGACCTACTAACGAATGCAATGGACCAGCAAGCTTAGAGAATCCAGAAACAAACCGGCGGTAGTAGGACGCGAAACCAAGAAATGATCTCAACTCTTTCAAGGTTTTTGGTACTGGCCACTGTTCTACAACCCTGATTTTTTCGGGATCTGTCGAAATGCCCTGATCTGAAACGACGTAACCCAAGTACTGAACTGATCTTCGACAGAACCTGCACTTTGCTGGATTGAGCTTGAGCCCCAGCTCTCTCAAACGTGACAAAACCTTCCGCAGCCTCTCAAGGTGTTCTTCAAACGTTTGACTGAAAACGAGGATATCATCAAGATACGCCAGGAGTATCTGGAACAGTAAATCATTCATCCCTGATGAAACGAGACGCTGAAAAGTCTGAGGAGCCGTGCACAACCCAAATGGCATTCTACGAAACTCATATAGACCAAACGGGGTTGTGAATGCCGTCTTGTGCTGATCCTTTTCTTCCATCGCCACTTGATGATAGCCTGACACTAAGTCCATCGAAGTGAAAAACCGAGCTCCATGAAGCGCATCCAGTGATTCCTCAATTCTCGGTAATGGGAAAGCGTCACGACGTGTTTTTGCATTCAGTCTTCTATAATCGACACACATCCGGAGTTCACCGTTCTTCTTGCGAACTAACACTATCGGCGCAGCATAAGGTGATGAACTCGGTTGTATGATCTCTTTCTCCATCAACTGCTGTATGTGTTTTCGTACCTCGTCAAGTTGATTCGGATGTATTCTACGAAAGGCTTGTGCCACCGGCACATCATCATCCGGGATGGTATGTTTCACCTTAGTCGTATATCCTACGTCAAGGTCGTTCTGATAGAGTGTATCTGCAAACTCTAACAACACACTTCTCAACTGTTCTTTCTCTTCTTCAGTACAGTCAGCTCCCGAAAGATCAATCTGAATGTTTTGTTTTTCTTTTTGCTTGCTTTCTGCTTGTGCCTGACTTACTACAATCTGATCATCTTCTTGACAAACAAGAACTTCTTGAACAACAATGTTCTGCACTGAGTGAACTGTACCTATCGGTGTTCTTCCTTGTAAGAAAATGTCTTCGTCGCTCAAATTGACAAGCGGAATCTGCCATTGTTCTCCACTAACAAGTGTCTGTGCTACAATGAACTTTGTGCTATGCTGGTTATGAAGTGGTTCAATCACCAACTCTTCATCATGATCTTCATCTTTCCCACGCTTCCCAGGGACAACAACACTGACAATCGATCTAGCTGGGATATGTACCCCATCTTTAGGTAATCGAACAATCTGACGACAGTCTTTTACCACCCTGGGCATTTTCATGTTGACCTCTGGAATGCCTTTGACGTCCGCAATCACATTGGTTCCCACAATCACAGCAGCCGCTGATGACGCATCTTTCTTAACAAAAACCCCTCTATTCTTGAGAACCTGACCTCCCACTTTTATGTCCAGAATGATGTACCCCAAATAAGGAATAGCCAAACCATTCGCGCCTACCAGTCTGATGAAATCCGCATTTTCAACCAGACTACTCTGCTGAAAGTGTTCCCTGTAAACCGTCTCGCTGATAATAGTGACTTGTGATCCTGTATCCCAGAGTCCTTCAAGTCTAACTCCTCCTATCTCTACCGAGACAACGGGTCTACCTCCAACTAAGCGTTTCCAAAAAGTGGAGCCTTCTTTGTCCTCTCCGTCACCAATATGGCTCTCTACAGCGACGGGTTTGGGTTTAAATCTTGCGTCTTCGGTCCTGCTACTGCGTTCGGGCATACCCGTTTCATGTGGCCAATGCCCTTACAACAAGCACAAATCGGCTTTCCATCATTTGTCCACTCAAAATGAAACCCTCGAGAGTTTAAGCCTCTCTGCTGCCTTCTTTGTCCATCAGCCGACGGAACAGTGGAACCTGACTGTGTCGCTCCAGTTTGCGGATTGACCTGTCCTACAACATCACAACTAGCAGACCCATGACCATCAATGATCTCGCTAACGTCTGCCCTAATTCTATGTTTCGGGGTTGGGGCATCATGAATTTCCTCCCACTCTAGTGCTGTTTTTCTCAACACCGAAAAGCTGACCTTGGATTTCTCTCTTTTCATCTCCCACACGAGACGCTTATCCTTCAAACCCTCGACAAAGTGATCACACAAGAGTGCTTCCTCACTGACCGACTGACCTAGTTCCTTCTGCCTATCTTTCAAAGCACGGAATTTTTCAAAGAGTTCACTAGCGTACTCGTGAACATTTTCATCTTTTCCCTGCACCCTTTCTGAGAAAGCTCTCAACACGACAGACACTGGCCTTTTATCACCGAAAGCCTCTTTCAAGATAGCCAAGATATCATCCACTGACTGATATGAAACTCCACAGGTTTTTACCTCCCTTTTTGCTCTACCTTCCAAGTGAGAAAACACAAAAGTAGCGGGGTCCTGTAGGAATGGCTGCTTCAACCTCTTCGATAAACTCTGTTAGACCATAGTCCCTATCAGTTTCTCCACTAAATTTCTTTTATCTTCCTCTTCTGTGGGACCACTACTGAGACATGACCGGGACTACCACTATCAGCTGGCAAGCGACCAAACATTCTTCCCTTCCCAAACCCGGGTTTCAAAGGCTTCAGATTACCTTCAAGTGGATCAGTCGACAACTGTTCTGTTTTGATCTTCTGCATCATTGGGGTATCTGGGAACAATGACATGTTGTTAGCACGTTTCTATCAATCTATGACTATTCTGACAAATCTCAAAACATGTAAAGTATGCAAATCACTGTTCTGTGTGAAAAGTCCAATAAAATGTCCAAATATATGCTCACTCACACATCATTCATCCATCATCATTTTTACGCATTGGCCGGCACGCCAAACGTTTAAAAGTTTGTGTTTCTTTCCTTTTAAAAACAATTCACACTCTTCAACTACAAATGATGCCTCCCAGCTCTGTTGCTGCACACCGCTTCGGACAGTCACCCTCTGCACGTTGCAGGTTGTTCCGCCTTCCAGCTCTGTTGCTGCACACCGCTTCGGACAGTCACCCTCACGCGGTCACGTGGTCCAGCTCCATAACAGTTGCAAGTGGTCCAGCCTCCCAGCTCTGTCGTTGCCCACGCTCCAGGACAGCCACCCTCAAGCGGTCCCGTAGTCCAACTCCATAACAGTGGCCAATGTGGTGGGTCAACACCAAATACAACACAACAGGACTTAAACACTCTAACCCTAAACAAAAACTAAACACCCACTATCCTATCACTAAACACAAAACCTAAACAAGACTATTCTTTCCAAACTTCAAATACACTGGTTTTTTTTCTTCTTTCTTTTTCTAACTCCACCCTACACTATACCTATCGAATCCTGTCGGGACGACGCCATTTATAGCGGTTGGACTTTACCACCACTATTGAAAATAAAAGTGTTGAGTATTTATGTGCGTGTCTGCTCAATCTGTGTGTATATGAATTAGTGTGTATGTATGCTTGTTGAGTGTGTATCTGAGACAAAGTCAAAGAGTGAAAATGAATGAACAGAAAGAGATGAAAGTATTTTAAGATTAAACTAAACTACAAAAACTCACAACCAAAACGTTAACCTTTACAACATTTATTAACTCTAAACAAATAACAACCGTTTCTGTAATCTATCTCAAGGGAGACAACTATTCTCTCATCAAAGTTCAAACTCAGGACTGCTGTTAGCACTCAAAAAAAACTAACACTAAAACCAATATAAGGTCTCTAAAGATTCACAGACTAAAAGGAACACTAGATTACATAGACAACTCACAAACTGACAATACTAATGACTTCACAAAAGACTCTTCACGACTGACAAACCGACCCAAACAGAGACCCACCACATGCCTGCACACACAGAACAACATGGCGCAAATTAGCTTCACAGCGACCGGTTATGATTATACATATTTCTTACTAAAAAACCAACAAACACAATAAACCAAACATAGGAATATGTTACTTAGATTCTTAGAAACAACCCTGCCAAATAAAACCCTTCAACTCACCTTGGAGTTGGACTCCTAAGCCAAAAACAACTCTTAGTTACATCAAGCTGTTCTTCTCTCGAAGACAAAAGTAGCGTCCCGCTAAGAATGCTGGGAACTATAAAAAAGGAAATTAAGAAGGGAAACAACTCGGAACCTTCTGACCTATACGTCTTTGACGAGGTTACTTCCCGTCCTCCACATAAAGAGGAGTTTTTTTGCGAAAGTTTGATCGAATCCTATTCTCTCAACCAGTCAACCTGCGCAGGCGATCGATTAATGCGCGGTTGTATAGTTCCGTGCAAATCATTCCATTCTGTTAACACTTCTTGTCAGTTTTCCTATTTTGGGCTAAAATCAAGTACACAGATATGCTGTTATTCTGCTGTGGCGGCAAAGGCAGATATTGTGTGTTCTGTATATGTTTTGGTATCGCTTAGAATAATGTTTTTTCGTCAAATGGGACTAGCAGACGAACTTTTGCACCCGTGTTCCAACGTTAAAAACTGTATGAAGTTCAGTTTTCTGGGGAAAATAGTGTATGAAACCCCTTTATGTTGTTTAAATTGATGAGATGTGTGCATTTGGTTGCGTGTGATCTGTTTATTAAATGAAATATTGTTGAAAACTGACCGTCGGATTGCAGTCTGTTGTCGAAGGAACTGAGTGAAAAGAAGGGGAACTACTCTTGTCGCTAGACAAAGTATGAGTTACTTGCCTTGGGAAATTGCTTGTGATGAACGGCTTGAGCACGGGAGATGAGATTCAGAAAACAACCGAACTCATGGATTTTATATGGAGATTCATGTGTTCAGGCCTGTAGTTGTTAATTTAAATGCGGTATGTTTGTATTGTTTGCTCCAGAGATGTATACTTCGTACATTAGAGCGTTCGGAACTTTTCAGTCGCAAAAAGTAGTACCGAAACAGAACAACCTCTCAACCCATTGCACTATCGAGGATTCAGGCTGTTGCTGGGTCGTTATTTGTTTGGTTGCTAGGTCATTATCGAAAAATAACTACCCCTACAAGTTTACAGAGGTAAAGAAGCAGAGGGGGGAATAATACTATTTACACACACACAGACAGTGCTGACACAAAGCGCAGAAAATATATATACGCGTTATTTTAGGCACTAGGTAGGGGGTGAGGTGGGGCGGGATGGGGTGGGTGGGGAGATGCTGGAGGGAAAATCACTTGCGCTGAAAGAGGTGTGTTTTGAGATTTGTCTTGAATGTAGTGAGAGAATCTGTGTGTCTGAGAGGCAGAGGTAATCTATTCCAGGTCACAGGGGCTTGATAGGCGAAGGACCTCTCGCCACATGTCTTTGTTTGCACTGTGGGGAGTCGGAAGAGTCGAGTGTCGGCGGCGGAGCGAAGCTGACGAGAGGGGGTGTAGAGATTGAGGAGTTCTGAGAAGTATTCTGGGGCAGAACCAGAAACGACGGCAAAAGAAAGAGAGGAGAGTTTGTATTCGATCCTTTTAGTGTAAAAAGAGAAAAAAAAGAGCAGTTTGAACTCTATGTGAAGGCTAGTAAAGCTAGCTGTTCTCTATGACGCAGGTCTGGACTGGTGACAGAAGCTGACCTAACTAACTGGAAGGAAGAGCAGTTTGAACTCTATGTGAAGGTACACTATTGTTAGCCAAGGAATGCAACAGATGTGTTGTGTGTGCCTGTCTCCGTCTCTATATTCCTCTCTCTTTATTGCCTTTAGTTTTTAAGCTATTTTATATTTATACAAATACAGAAGCCTTCTGCACTTTACAAAACTGGCTAGGCATGTTAACCTATTTGAAAGGTCCCTTTGGTTATGTTAAAACGATATCTGTTTGCCCCCCCCCCCCCCTCTCTCTCTCTCTCGTTTTTGATGGCAGACGGAATGGTTTTGGAGTCTGTGGTTGAAGTCGTGAAACTGGAGAATTTTTTTTCAAATGAATTTAAATCATTAGGTAAATGTCAACAACAACAACAACAACAACAACACAGTATTTTCTTTATCATTTTGCAGCACATTCTGGATTGTTTCGGACCCGGCCGATGTATGTTTGGCTCTGATTGGCCAGTTTGCACCCTGGCAAATGCATCATACAAAGACGTCTTCAACATCATGCTCCGATTGGTCAGAAAGCTGTCGCCTGGCAACGAACGTGCTATTTTTAGAGAAAACGCTATGAAGTTTTACGGTCTCAAATTATGAACATATGAAGAATGTGTGTTAACCATATACTGGCTTCTCTGCAGACATCAGTCCTTATAGTCCTTCTGTGTCCCGCTATGGTTTGCTATGCTATGGTATGCTATGCTAAGATATGATATGCTATGGTATGCTATGCTAAGATATGATATGCTATGGTATGCTATGCTAAGATATGATATGCTATGCTAAGATATGATATGCTATGGTATGCTATGCTAAGATATGATATGCTATGCCATGTTATGCTGTGCTATGCTATTGACCCAGGTGAGAGAAAATACGACACCAAACATATTATTACTTGTATAATTTTATTTTTTGACAGAAACATAATATCGAAGAAGCTGAAGTCAATTCTTTGTTATCCTGAGCAGCAAAAAGTACAAACACGCTGAATTTGTTTTTGTCGTTGATTCTGTGATATGTCATTGTTGGTATACACGTTTTTGATAGTGAGTGCTATATATGTATACATTTTTGTTCTGAAGATGCCTTGCAAGTTATCTTTGTTAGAATTACTGCCTCCTGGTTCTGAAGATGCCTTGCAAGTTATCTTTGTTAGAATTACTGCCTCCTGGTTCTGAAGATGCCTTGCAAGTTATCTTTGTTAGAATTACTGCCTCCTGGTTCCAATGCTGGGATGGCCTGTGGGTGTAATTTTACCATAACTATGAACACAACGCAACCGTTGATTCAGTAATACCATGGTTGCGGAGTGACGTCACTTAAACTTGATTTGCTTTCTTCATCTACGTCATAAGATCGATTGTCAGACTGATGTATTTCGTTTGTGAACTTTGACTTATTTTGGTGCTAAGGCTGTCCTTAGGTAAGCCGCGAAGTCCTTAGTTAAGCCGCGAAGTCCTTAGTTAAGCCGCGAAGTCCTTAGTTAAGCCGCGAAGTCCTTAGGTAAGCCGCGAAGTCTTTTTCTGTCCAAAAATTCAGTGCCAAAGCTTCGTGCAGCGAGCTTCATAAAGTACACTTCACGAAGTCGACTTCGCACAGGTAATATTTGGCTTTAGGCTATGGAGTTTGTAACCAACAGACGTGGCACAGGTAATATTTGGCTTTAGGCTATGGAGTTTGTAACCAACAGACGTGGCACAGGTAATATTTGGCTTTAGGCTATGGAGTTTGTAACCAACAGACGTGGCACAGGTAATATTTGGCTTTAGGCTATGGAGTTTGTAACCAACAGACGTGGCACAGGTAATATTTGGCTTTAGGCTATGGAGTTTGTAACCAACAGACGTGGCACAGGTAATATTTGGCTTTAGGCTATGGAGTTTGTAACCAACAGACGTGGCACAGGTAATATTTGGCTTTAGGCTATGGAGTTTGCAACCAACAGACGTGGCACAGGTAATATTTGGCTTTAGGCTATGGAGTTTGTAACCAACAGACGTGGCAACCAGGTAGAGGTACTACGCTGTGTGTGTGTGTGTGTGTGTGTGTATGTGTGTGTGTGGTGTGGTGTGTGTGTGGTGTGTGTGGTGTGGTGTGTGTGTGTGTGTGAGGTACTAACCATACACCATGTATCTTCAGGTTATACACATCTTCAGACTATGCGTGACTGAAGACATATACGAGACACATGAACTACTCAAATTCAGGATTTCTTTTATTGTTCATATAAATATTGGCTGTATAATTGATATTTATTCGAATAAAACAATGAGCTGCAATGCTCAAGTCAAACAAACACAATTGTGATATTCTCAATATATGTATACAAAGTTCTTCTGAAACTTACAAAGTACATAATCAGATCCGCATATATTCATCCAGTGTACAATAATGCAAAATCCGACTAAAACATGTGCAAATCAGCAACGGAATCTTTAACGTTATAAGCGGGAGACATGTACATGTTATCTTGATGATTCACAAGACACTGGTGTGCTTATGATTATGTCTTTGTAAATTGTATTATAAATTCGCAACAAAATGCAAACAACAGCACTGAACGCGAAAAGGAAAGTTTTGAACTGAATTAAGGTTACATAAATTTAAGTGTCAAAACCAAGAAACAGAAAGACCAGACGGCGGGGCCTTGCAGTTACCTGGCTCCCACCTCCGTCACTTGCTAGGGCTAACCCTAACCCTAACCCTAACCCTAACCCTAAGTGTCAAAACCAAGAAACAGAAAGACCAGACGGCGGGGCCTTGCAGTTATCTGGGTCCCACCTCCGTCACTTGGTTTAAACACAATTATCTGGGTCCCACCTCCGTCACTTGGTTTAAACACAATTATCTGGGTCCCACCTCCGTCACTTGGTTTAAACACAATTATCTGGGTCCCACCTCCGTCACTTGGTTTAAACACAATTATCTGGGCCCCACCTCCGTCACTTGGTTTAAACACAATTATCTGGGTCCCACCTCCGTCACTTGGTTTAAACACAATTATCTGGGTCCCACCTCCGTCACTTGGTTTAAACACAATTATCTGGGTCCCACCTCCGTCACTTGCTTTAAACACAATTACCTGGGTCCCACCTCCGTCACTTGGTTTAAACACAATTACCTGGGTCTCACCTCCGTCACTTGGTTTAAACACAATTATCTGGGTCCCACCTCCGTCACTTGGTTTAAACACAATTACCTGGGTCCCACCTCCGTCACTTGGTTTAAACACAATTATCTGGGTCCCACCTCCGTCACTTGGTTTAAACACAATTATCTGGGTCCCACCTCCGTCACTTGGTTTAAACACAATTACCTGGGTCCCACCTCCGTCACTTGGTTTAAACACAATTATCTGGGTCCCACCTCCGTCACTTGCTTTAAACACAATTATCTGGGTCCCACCTCCGTCACTTGGTTTAAACACAATTATCTGGGCCCCACCTCCGTCACTTGGTTTAAACACAATTATCTGGGCCCCACCTCCGTCACTTGGTTTAAACACAATTATCTGGGTCCCACCTCCGTCACTTGGTTTAAACACAATTATCTGGGTCCCACCTCCGTCACTTGGTTTAAACACAATTATCTGGGTCCCACCTCCGTCACTTGGTTTAAACACAATTACCTGGGTCCCACCTCCGTCACTTGGTTTAAACACAATTACCTGGGTCCCACCTCCGTCACTTGGTTTAAACACAATTACCTGGGTCCCACCTCCGTCACTTGGTTTAAACACAATTATCTGGGTCCCACCTCCGTCACTTGGTTTAAACACAATTACCTGGGTCCCACCTCCGTCACTTGGTTTAAACACAATTATCTGGGTCCCACCTCCGTCACTTGGTTTAAACACAATTATCTGGGTCCCACCTCCGTCACTTGGTTTAAACACAATTACCTGGGTCCCACCTCCGTCACTTGGTTTAAACACAATTACCTGGGTCCCACCTCCGTCACTTGGTTTAAACACAATTACCTGGGTCCCACCTCCGTCACTTGGTTTAAACACAATTACCTGGGTCCCACCTCCGTCACTTGCTAGGGCTAACCCTAACCCTAACCCTAACCCTAACCCTAACCCTAAGTGTCAAAACCAAGAAACAGAAAGACCAGACGGCGGGGCCTTGCAATTATCTGGGTCCCACCTCCGTCACTTGGTTTAAACACAATTACCTGGGTCCCACCTCCGTCACTTGGTTTAAACACAATTATCTGGGTCCCACCTCCGTCACTTGGTTTAAACACAATTATCTGGGCCCCACCTCCGTCACTTGGTTTAAACACAATTATCTGGGTCCCACCTCCGTCACTTGGTTTAAACACAATTATCTGGGTCCCACCTCCGTCACTTGGTTTAAACACAATTATCTGGGTCCCACCTCCGTCACTTGGTTTAAACACAATTACCTGGGTCCCACCTCCGTCACTTGGTTTAAACACAATTACCTGGGTCCCACCTCCGTCACTTGGTTTAAACACAATTATCTGGGTCCCACCTCCGTCACTTGGTTTAAACACAATTACCTGGGTCCCACCTCCGTCACTTGGTTTAAACACAATTATCTGGGTCCCACCTCCGTCACTTGGTTTAAACACAATTATCTGGGTCCCACCTCCGTCACTTGGTTTAAACACAATTACCTGGGTCCCACCTCCGTCACTTGGTTTAAACACAATTACCTGGGTCCCACCTCCGTCACTTGGTTTAAACACAATTACCTGGGTCCCACCTCCGTCACTTGGTTTAAACACAATTACCTGGGTCCCACCTCCGTCACTTGGTTTAAACACAATTACCTGGGTCCCACCTCCGTCACTTGGTTTAAACACAATTATCTGGGTCCCACCTCCGTCAGTTGGTTTAAACACAATTATCTGGGTCCCACCTCCGTCACTTGGTTTAAACACAATTACCTGGGTCCCACCTCCGTCACTTGGTTTAAACACAATTACCTGGGTCCCACCTCCGTCACTTGGTTTAAACACAATTACCTGGGTCCCACCTCCGTCACTTGGTTTAAACACAATTACCTGGGTCCCACCTCCGTCACTTGGTTTAAACACAATTATCTGGGTCCCACCTCCGTCACTTGGTTTAAACACAATTACCTGGGTCCCACCTCCGTCACTTGCTTTAAACACAATTATCTGGGTCCCACCTCCGTCACTTGGTTTAAACACAATTATCTGGGTCCCACCTCCGTCACTTGGTTTAAACACAATTATCTGGGTCCCACCTCCGTCACTTGGTTTAAACACAATTACCTGGGTCCCACCTCCGTCACTTGGTTTAAACACAATTACCTGGGTCCCACCTCCGTCACTTGGTTTAAACACAATTACCTGGGTCCCACCTCCGTCACTTGGTTTAAACACAATTACCTGGGTCCCACCTCCGTCACTTGGTTTAAACACAATTACCTGGGTCCCACCTCCGTCACTTGGTTTAAACACAATTATCTGGGTCCCACCTCCGTCACTTGGTTTAAACACAATTATCTGGGTCCCACCTCCGTCACTTGGTTTAAACACAATTATCTGGGTCCCACCTCCGTCACTTGGTTTAAACACAATTACCTGGGTCCCACCTCCGTCACTTGCTTTAAACACAATTATCTGGGTCCCACCTCCGTCACTTGGTTTAAACACAATTACCTGGGTCCCACCTCCGTCACTTGGTTTAAACACAATTACCCGGGTCCCACCTCCGTCACTTGGTTTAAACACAATTACCTGGGTCCCACCTCCGTCACTTGGTTTAAACACAATTACCTGGGTCCCACCTCCGTCACTTGGTTTAAACACAATTATCTGGGTCCCACCTCCGTCACTTGGTTTAAACACAATTATCTGGGTCCCACCTCCGTCACTTGGTTTAAACACAATTATCTGGGTCCCACCTCCGTCACTTGGTTTAAACACAATTATCTGGGTCCCACCTCCGTCACTTGGTTTAAACACAATTATCTGGGTCCCACCTCCGTCACTTGGTTTAAACACAATTACCTGGGTCCCACCTCCGTCACTTGGTTTAAACACAATTACCTGGGTCCCACCTCCGTCACTTGGTTTAAACACAATTACCTGGGTCCCACCTCCGTCACTTGGTTTAAACACAATTACCTGGGTCCCACCTCCGTCACTTGGTTTAAACACAATTATCTGGGTCCCACCTCCGTCACTTGGTTTAAACACAATTATCTGGGTCCCACCTCCGTCACTTGGTTTAAACACAATTATCTGGGTCCCACCTCCGTCACTTGGTTTAAACACAATTACCTGGGTCCCACCTCCGTCACTTGGTTTAAACACAATTATCTGGGTCCCACCTCCGTCACTTGCTTTAAACACAATTATCTGGGTCCCACCTCCGTCACTTGGTTTAAACACAATTACCTGGGTCCCACCTCCGTCACTTGGTTTAAACACAATTATCTGGGTCCCACCTCCGTCACTTGGTTTAAACACAATTATCTGGGTCCCACCTCCGTCACTTGGTTTAAACACAATTATCTGGGTCCCACCTCCGTCACTTGGTTTAAACACAATTATCTGGGTCCCACCTCCGTCACTTGCTTTAAACACAATTATCTGGGTCCCACCTCCGTCACTTGGTTTAAACACAATTATCTGGGTCCCACCTCCGTCACTTGGTTTAAACACAATTATCTGGGTCCCACCTCCGTCACTTGGTTTAAACACAATTATCTGGGTCCCACCTCCGTCACTTGGTTTAAACACAATTATCTGGGTCCCACCTCCGTCACTTGGTTTAAACACAATTTTATTAAAAAAAACATGACATGAAACAATTGACAAAAATGCAGCTAGGACACGAACTCAAGCAAATGCTTATTTCACGTGACCATAACAATACTTCCGTCAGTTAAGAAAACGCAGACAAAAGTTTACATGAGGTAAACGTACACAGAAACAACAGGAAGAGTCAATGCTCAAGCGACTCACCTACGTCATAAGTGATATTAATCAGACTGGAATGTTTTGAAAGAATTCATCTGAGCGGGGTTTCTCTTCTTGTCAGAAACTTACGTTTTAACAAACACTTTACTAGCACCATTTCGGAGCAAAATTGTTTTACTGAGTCCTCGAACAAGAACAAGAACAAGAAACGAAAGCAGAGACGAATATTTATGAGAATGAAAGGAGGACGAACAAAAATTGCTAAGAGGCATGCACTTTGATGAAAGCTTCAAGATTAAGGACATAAAACAGCCTCCTGTTCCTCCCCTCACTGTGATGAAAGCTTCAAGATTAAGGACATAAAACAGCCTCCTGTTCCTCCCCTCACTGTGATGAAAGCTTCAAGATTAAGGACATAAAACAGCCTCCTGTTCCTCCCCTCACTGTGATGAAAGCTTCAAGATTAAGGACATAAAACAGCCTCCTGTTCCTCCCCTCACTTTGATGAAAGCTTCAAGATTAAGGACATAAAACAGCCTCCTGTTCCTCCCCTCACTGTGATGAAAGCTTCAAGATTAAGGACATAAAACAGCCTCCTGTTCCTCCCCTCACTGTGATGAAAGCTTCAAGATTAAGGACATAAAACAGCCTCCTGTTCCTCCCCTCACTGTGATGAAAGCTTCAAGATTAAGGACATAAAACAGCCTCCTGTTCCTCCCCTCACTGTGATGAAAGCTTCAAGATTAAGGTTAGGGTTAGGGTTCCTCCTGTTCCTCCCCTCCCGCCCCCTCAAGACCCCTTAGATAAACAATAATAACAACAACAACACCCAAACAAACACATAAACCATCAACAACAACAACAACAACAACAACAACACCCAAACAAACACATAAACCATCAACAACAACAACAACAACAACAACACCCAAACAAACACATAAACCAACAACAACAACAACAGCAACAACAACAACACCCAAACAAACACATAAACCATCATCAACAACAACAACAGCAACAACAACAACAACAAAGAATAACAACAAACAAATGCAGAAAGAACCTCCCCATCTCCTTCCATCTTATTTAAACGATTAAAAACGAACTGAAAACATCTTAAATAATCTGAACATAGCTCCACAAACTCTGACCCATACAAAACAGTGCATTCACCCATGATAGAAATAACACACACAAAAATACAAAAATTCCTTATCAAGCAAAACATTGGACGGGGAAGACACTCCCAGAACAAACTCTTCTACAAACACTTCCACAAACAATGTAACTACAAAGCAACTTGAACAACTAGAACACGCCTCGCAACCAAAAGCAATAAAACTTGTCCCTCATCAATGACAGATAGTGCAGAAACCTGTCTTCAAGAGTTCGAATTAAAAGCATAACAAGATGTCTGTTTGTCTGTCTGTCTGTAAAAAAAATCCATTTCAAACGGCAGAAATTAATATGTAAGCGCCTAGGGCTATATCTAGATTAGGCGCATACAAATGATCACAATAATAATAACAATAATAATAATAACAAAACAAAAACACCACCACAAAAAAAGAAACTACAACTCCCTTCCCCCCAAATCAACCATAAAAAAAACACCACCACAATCAACCGAAAAATGCGATGAGGAAGACGGTCCAGGCCATAATGAAAATGGCGAGGAAGTCGAGGAACTTGCGGATCCAGGGCTTCTCTCCCTTGCCGCGGTATTTCAGCGCTTCTTCTTCTTCCATTGCCTTCGTCATGCGTTTCGGCGTGAAGCTCGAGTAACAGCACACAATGTTGTACAGCCGGCGGTTCCACGGTAGCTTGGTTTCTGGAACAAATATTGAATAATGATTATGTCATCATTCAGAACCAGAACTGAAAGCCGGCGGTTCCATGATAGTTTGGTTTTTGAAACAAATATTGAATAATATATCATCATTCAGAACCAGAACTGAAAGCCGGCGGTTCCATGATAGTTTGGTTTTTGAAACAAATATTGAATAATATATCATCATTCAGAACCAGAACTGAAAGCCGGCGGTTCCATGATAGTTTGGTTTTTGAAACAAATATTGGAAGACAAGTGAGGCTTAGTGGTGAAAACTCGAGTAACAGCACTGGATATAAAACAAGTCGCGTGAAGCGATATTACTACATTTTTGTCAATCTGTCGAACTCACAGAATGATACTGAGCGTACTGCATTTCACGACAATAGCTTTGTCGATTATGCGAGGCAGGCTCGCTTATGGCTTGAAGTGACAAGCCAGTATAGCGCTTCACAGGGAAGCGCGCTTTTTTGTATTCTTTTTAACTTTCTGAGCTTGTTTTTAATCCAGATATATCATATCTGTTTGCTTTTGGAACCAGGTATAATGATAAAGAATAATATGAAATTATTTTGGATCGAGAATCAACAAACAAGAAACACACACACACACACACACACACACACACACACACACACACACACACAC